>NW_026624049.1:142153-150328 GCF_030028575.1 Malurus melanocephalus
TTTGTATTTCTGATTAGACATGTTCAACCATAAAATGTTTGGATTATCCCAACCAGAACAGTACACACATGGTTGGGGGAAGGAAAACCCCACAGAAATATGGCACTGCTGTCATTGTGTTTTGGAAATCAAGAACAACTGTGAAAGCCCCAGTGTACTGTGTGCTGGTTGAGCAAATTGAACCAGAGGAGCATGCTTCCACACACAAAGCAATGGTGTCAGGGCAATACAAACAAGTGAAAATGGGATTCTTCTGTAAGGCTACTTTCATAAAGCAGCTGCTAAAAAAAACTGATTAAGCACTAGGAGATGAGTCTTTCTTTCCCCCAAGTCTTTCCTTTTTATGAAGGTCCTGAGCTGACACCTGATRTTGATTTAAAGAGACAGGTGATTATCCACAAAGTGAAAAATAATGTGGCATTATTCCCTGAGGTATAAACTGTGATAGCAATCAGAAAAGAGATAGAAGGCTACAGTAATAATGGAGGGAGTGTAGTGCTGACAGTGGTGAAGATGAAATGAAGTTGACAGGAGTTTCATTTCGGAGTTGGCTGCGCTGATGTGGCTTGGGTAGTTCTCAGTCCCATGTCAGTTGTCAGTACCACCAGTCAATCCTSAGCCCCTCTCTCTCCTCCATCTTCTCCTCTGCTTCAATCCCCAATTTATAATTGATACTTTAAATTATCCTGATAGTGCTTACTATATCTTATTTCAAAAAGTCAACAAATGGGCTACAAGACCCATCATTATTTCATGGCCATGTATTTTTTTCCCTTAGCTGAGAAGAATGACTRGTTTTATTGTAGGCTACCATTCACTTTTCTGTGTTTCTGTTCTCTTCCTCTATTTCTCTCTCCTCTTCTTTTTCTCTCTCCTCTTATTTTTCTTTTTTTACCCATACCTTTCAGTGTCAATGGATTATAAATTATGAACAATATTCCTGCTCCAAGGAAGCTAGCTACTGCTTATCTTCCAGGCTGGCAGTAAGAAAACTTTCGTAAGGAAATAAATGTGAAGGAAAGAAAAGATGGAGATGAAATATTGTTAGAAAAATAGGTAGATGCCAAAAGTGGGCATATTAAAATTATTTCTGTCTTTACTTTCCTCCTTTGCTTTTTTGCAAACATATTCTTAGGGCAAAAAAGGAATTTTTGGAATGGTTATTCATTACAGTTAACTACAGACATTTGTGTCCATATTTTAATAAAAAAAGTTACTCAAGATTTCTGTGAGATTCTATCAGTTATAGCAATGTAATATTTTTTTCATTGTCACAGACATTAGCATACTTAGATATCAGTCTTTTGCCAAAAAAAATTGGTTGTTGTTTTGCACATCAAAAGAAATTTAATTAGAAGAAGATTATTATTCTTGCCTTCAGTTCAGGAYCTTTGTGAATCACCACAATTGCAGATTTTTGCACAGATCCATATAAGGTGATGATCTCTTTTAGGTTTGAACTCTAGAGCAAATGTGAGAAAAGAAATAATATTCCATTCTTTTCATATGCCATTCATATATACATGACCTGCTGTGCTAAAAAGAAGCAGTTTCTTATCATCCTGGCAACAAACACACATTTTCTTGTAATTGCATTACATGAGATGCATATTATTATTTCACCAGATMAAGGGAGGTGTAAAGTAAACTCTGGTTTAAAAAGGGGGGGCATAAGCATGTGGGCTTCTGAAGATCTACCTGCCTCAAAATTTAATGCATGCAATTTATATGTTTTCCCTTTTTGAGTCATTTAACCAGCAAATTTCAGCCAATTATACACCTGGGTTAATTGTCTTGCATATACTCTACTGTCAGTCATWGGGAGTGTTTCACAAAGGTTAATGATAATACTTTTGGCTCTCTGTAGTTCTCCTGCACCCTTGAAAGGCTTTGGATTTTCCCTTGGCATTTTTAGAGTATGAGACATGTTGAGACAGTTCTCAACAAAAGGTTATTGTTACTAGCAGATAAAACTTTTTTTTTTGCCTTGGTTTTGGGTATTTGGAAATCTTTTTAGCTAGTGTCACCAAGGAGTGAATTTGACTGTTTCATAGTCTTCTCACCTGTTATAGACAGAATTCTCATTAAGCRCCCGATATTTTTATTCCTGAAACATCTTGGTGTTGCTGGAAGCATATCAATTGATAACAGAACACCTTTAAAATAAATTCAGTATTGAATAAACACCTGTTCATTAAATCTGTAGCTCTCTCTACACAGTTTGGTAGCAGATGCTCTTGGTGATTATGATGCAGACTGACAGGCAAGTTAGACACTAACATACTGTACTACTGATGAGCCTAGATGCTCTAGAAGATTATATGACAAAAATCTCTGTATTTCTCTCTCTGAAATAAATAAACCCTTTCTGCATGGAAAACTGAAAAAACATTTTTGGTTTAAACCATGTTAAGATCCAAAGTATTATTTGATRTTTGAACCAAACTGAATTCTCCAAGGATTCTGGCTTTTCCTGAGCCTTTTATTTTCAGATGTTTACTCTTGCAGAAAAGGATTTCTGGTCAAGGAAAATGAATTTTCAGAAGCAYAGGTAGGAAATGGAGTTTGTTCTGATAATACTGAGCTGTCTAGATAAACTGAGAGACTGTTAGTCTTTTGCAGAAGGCTGACATGACATGTCTAGACAGACAAGTTTTTACTTGTGAACCCAGAGTAAGTCCCTTTTTCTTTTGCCCTGTGACTCAGAAGTAGCTTGGAAGTCATAGGGAGGGTGAATAAAATTTAATTAATGACAAAGAATCAGGCTTAAGTGCTTTGCTGCCTTGATGTGTGGTGTGACCACTAAGGAAGAAGAATAGAATAGAAATAGAAATAGAAATAGAAATAGAATAGAATAGAATAGAATAGAATAGAATAGAATAGAATAGAATAGAATAGAATAGAATAGAATAGAATAGAATAGAATATTTCAGTTGGAAGAAATCTAAAAGGATCATCTAGTCCAGCTGCTAGTGGGATCTCTTAGAGATGAATCAGAAGAAAGCTCAGAGCTTTTTCTCTGGCATGAATTATACTACCATCGAGAGACAGCTGCACTTGCTCCTAGCCCAAAACAGGTTCTGTTCTGTTCTCTCACTCCCTCAGCAGCCTGTGATGGCATCAGTCACCTGCTGCACTTCCAGGTTTTTGCCCTTAGTAAAAATGAGTAGCATCTGGTGGCAAACACAGTTTGTTACTTCAGCTGTCTACAGCCAGCCCAGRAATATTTTTAATGCCCAAAATTCTGCTTCTGCGAAGAAAACTTAAAACTGGATTAATCTCAAGAAACAAGACAAAGCAATGAAGTGTTGTCTAGCTGGGAGCCACTAACAGCTACAAACATGAGATTCCTGGATTAAAAGTGAAGGCTCTTACTTGGATAAGTAATAGCATCCAAACCTGTACAATAAGCATGGGAATAAATGTTCATGTTTTCCAAGAGAGATTTACACTGAGCCCATGCTTTTCAGAATATTCAGCTATTATTTGGGGAATAATATAGGAAGTAAGGTGGAAARGTGTCCTAACAATGCAGAGTATTCAAAGTGAGAGAAATCGTGTGAAAACCGGTGAAAGGGCTGCCTGAATTAGCTGGGACAAAATGGCAGAAGAAAGTGACTGTAGATAAGTGTGAAATGGTGTAAAGAGAACTCTCACCCCAAAACCTAACCTAACCTGTGCAGCCAGGCAGTTTAACCAGCCATTCAGGAATCTGATCTTGGAGTTGTAATAGTTTTTAAAAAACTCCATGTCCAGTAGCAGTTGGAAGCAGATAGGATATGAAAAATGATTAGGAAAAAAATCATGGTAAAACTACTCCCTATGTCTTCTTTCAAATCATGRGACACTCTGTGCCATTCTTGTTTTTTTATGTCCTCAAAAGTATTGCATCTTCAAAGGGCTCAGGAAAGGGCAGTAATAATGATCAAAGGAAYGAAATAGCTTCAAGTGAGTAAAGAAATGCTTTCTGTCCTATAATTATTCTCTTCCTAAGGCATTTCCTATGGGCTTCTGTTGGGGACAGGATGTTGGGCTCTGAGAACCTTTGATGTGGCCTGGTATGGCAGTGCTTTGGCTCTGTTGTGGAGAGAGGAATATGATACCAGGGAAAACCAGCAGAGTTAAATTCCTCTGAAACACAATATTCCCCACTGCTTTCCTTTGAAGAAGTGCTGCTTTCCTTTCGCAAGGGAAGTGTAAGAGTGAGTAAGGCTGCAAAGGAATTCAGATTAAGCACTGCCTCATCTTGAGAAATTCAAACACACACCTTCCATCTCTAAGGGGATTTCCTCCCTAAAAGGCTGGAATTAAAGCTATTCTCCGAATAAATATTTAATCTGGCTTTTGAGTTGCATTTGGCTATGTCTTCATTAGCAAGCAGCGCAGCACAACAGCAGTAGATCTTTAGAGTGAGTCAAAGAGAGCCCAGTTCATGTGCCAGGGATGGCTCCAGGGATGAACCAYGTGCTTAAGTGGTGGGTTTGTGGGTTTCACTTCACAGCCATAACACTGATACAACCCTACACGCTAATTTCGGCGTACTCTATGGGAATCTACTGCTTAGCCCTGCGTATAATCAGGCTAGACATTAACAGGAGACTGACAAACCTTGTGTTCCTTTCCTCTGATACAATAATTATTCTTCTACAATAATTTTATTTTCAGTACAGCCAAATTTGAATGAAAGAGCAGTGCAGAATTGTCTGTCAGCAAGTGTCTAGGACAGTCACCAGAGGATGACAGTATGGATTTGAATGCCTCTGTGTTGAGAACAGAGCTGCTCAGCAGAGTCCTCGTGAGTTATTGCACTATTTACATCAAACTCTCCTCTCAACTGCTTTACAAATGGAGGTATAATCCCATCTCCTCTGCTAAAAAAGACATTTTAGTCTACAATGACTGTAGGCGTTTGTGAATCTTAAAGTGGTGCATGAAGCCCTCTCGTGTTCTTCCTAAAAGAGTGAAGAATTGTAAATCACTTCAGTGTCTTCAGTGTTTTCGAAAATCTAGTTCTAGTGCCTGGTAAATCTTCTCAGAGGTGCAAATTTTTTTCTAAAATTACAGGTGAACCCTACAGTTTCATTCAGAATTAGAAACCAAATTGTGACTTTCAGCTTACAGTTGTAGAATAGAGCTTTTTTTGGTCTTTACAAAAAGGAAAAAAATAACAAGGAATGAAAATAGCATTCTGCTGAGGTCTTTCTGTCATGTCTATTTGACACTTAGGATCTTCCAAACTCTTTCATTATACTTTAAGATTACTCTTTCCATTTATCAAACAATGAATTGTTAGAAAGAGGTTTTCCTAAAGAATGTGTAAGCAGTAACTTGCTTATTTTCACTCATGTCTGGCCTACCTCCTCTTGGATCACAATGCTGACAGAAGTTGCATTTGTGAGGCAAAGGGCCATTTCAGTTTTCAGTATCCAGAATGTTACCATTTATTACTTTCTTCGCTGAATTGGTTTTTGAAGCAAGATGTTAAGCCTAAAACCCATTTTCACCCCAGTGAAAAAGTAATTCCTTCTTCWGCTATTATTCTTGCAGTGCTTACATACTTAATTTTTCTTGCAGTACTTATGAGTTTAAAGACTCATTTGGGGTTAAGCCCCTATAGACGCTATTGCCTTTATATACTAAACAAATGCCTCTGAACAGTAACCCTATCTCATTTATGGACATAGGTGCTGTCTGAATTGCAGTCATTTCCTGGCAAGGACTGTGAAAGTWAGAGCTTTAGCCAAGAACACAAAGAATTTCTCATCCTCTTATGTTTGGGGCTTTTTTTTTTTTTTGGTTGGTTGGTTTGGTACGGTTTTTAAAATTTAATTTATTTTTAACTCACAGCAATTTTCAGACTGTTTTTCACAAAAGAGYTCATTAACTAGCTCCTTTAAAAATATCACTCAAGAGTACTACAAAAATATCTTTTGGTTTAGCCATTTTGTTGCCAGGAAGTAGGATGGTTAAGTTCAGCCAGAACATGCCCCAAGTTCCTAACACACCCACAGGAGTAATGAGGGCTTGTTGCACAGCCCAGCACTCATTGTATTAAATGGGGAACGGCTTTAAACTTTTCTGGAGGCTTCCCACTCTAAGCAGCCATCTATCCTGTGTTATTACCTACTTTTTATCTTCTACTGATTTTTCCCCTGAGAGAGAGAGTCGTCTGGCTGACAAAATATTGCAGTCCTCATCTTTGATTTCACTGGAGAAATATTTTCCCGTTCATATGGGCTTGATGCGACTCAAAGAATTTGCTTTTAATTGCTTTSTAATAAGAGTTTTGAATGACCTGTAATTGCAAATACTTTTCTTTCAGGTTTCTCCTTAATTGCAGCATTAGCTTTTTCCTCACAGTATAACCACRTGAAACAAGGACAAATGCTGTACTCTGCACCTGGGACAGAGCAATTCTGGATGCCTGGATATAAGTACAGACTGAGGRAYGAGAGGCTGGCGTGCAGCCCTGCAGCAAGTGATCTGGAGGTTTTGGTTGATGGGAAGTTCAGCATGAACCATGAGTGTTCCCTGGTAGCCAAAAGGGCCAACTGTGTCCTGGGGTGCTTTAAGTGCAGAGAACAGGGCAAAAGAAGAGGTTGTCCTGTTACATCTCAGCATTGCTGTGGCCTCAGCTGGACTATTCTGTACAGTTTTGGGCTCCACAATATAAATAGGATATAAAAATATAAGGTGATGACCCAAGGTGGGCAACAGTGATGGTGAAAGGAGTGGAGGACATGATTTGGGATGAGTGAATGAGGATGCTGGGTTTGTTCAGTTTGGAGGAGATGGAGGATGACCCTGTTGACAATTCCCTCATGATGGGGACAGAGGTGGGGGTGCTGATCTCTACTGTCTGATGTCTGGTCACATGAAGGAATGGCTTAAAGTTGCACCTTGAAAYTCAGATTAGATATTCTGTAAAAATTCTTTGCTGAGAGGATGGTCAAGCACTGGAGCACACTCCCCTGGAGAGTGGTTGTGGCCCCAAGCACATCAGTGTTCAAGAAGCAATTGGGCAATGCTGTTAGACAAATGTACTGACTTTTATGTTACCCTTTGTGAAGTTAGAAGTTGGACATGCTTATCCTTGTGGATCCCTTCCAGTTCAGGGTACTCTATGATTCTGTGGTCTCAGTAAAAAGATAAACCTATCCTTTAAACCCATCAAAAGGGAATTCACCTCTTCTCTGTGGTTTTTTTTTTTACACTTTTGCTTAATTATATAACTAAAATAGATATACTAATTACTGAATTTCCCCCTCCTTTACAGAATTTTAGAAAATGGTGAGTAAACATATGCACCAAAACCTGTGACAAGGAAAATGAGAATAAAGCAATACTAAATGTACTTTTTCAAATTTAAATTGTGTTTACTTATAACAAATACTTCTGTGTGTATTAATACTTATAGCACTTTCAAACAAGCTTAATTTACAGTGAAGTTTGTTCTTATAATTAATAAAAGCCCCAGAAACAGTGAAGAACACGCTAAAGCTATTCAAGTTCAAAATATAAAAACCTACATAAATGTTGAGATAATTATTTTCTAATTTATAACATATTTTGAAACATAAATCTTACTCATTTTAACTGTGTCCTATTTTGAAAACATTTCTATAATAAAAAACTACTTTAGAATCAGACTGTTGTAAAAAAAAATTCTATTATATATATAGGTATAGCCACAGATCTTTAAAATTTGCATATTTCCATTGAAAACTCGCTGATATTAGGCAGCTGAGAAACTGGGCCTTTGAAGTATCTTAAAATTAGTCTACAMATAATGAAAATGTCACCAATTAAATTAATCTAAAGCAGCTCATGCTCCATTTCAAAAACAGCTGTTTGTGCAACAAAAGACAAAGCATGAATCCTAAAAGTTCACTGGATGAGATATATTAGTAGTTTATGGACAAAACTAACATTTGCATTACAAGTCAGCATGTGAATTCCTTTGAAGTAAAAAAATTAAGTCCTTGTAGTGTCAAAGTCAAACTGTTCACAAAGTGAAGAAGCTTACGTGAAAGATTTTTAATCAGATATGAAAGGATAGAGAAGGAAGACTGACAAGTCAATTCTTTTTAAACTTGCTTGAATTTAAGCAGTTGAGCAGTTGAGTCCAGATTGTCTTTGAAGCGAATCTCCAAAGGCAAGAAGAAAAATGAATTT
>NW_026624049.1:150384-160087 GCF_030028575.1 Malurus melanocephalus
CCTATTTTCTCTGTTGTCAGTTTTCCCCTCCACACTTGCATGATTGGACTTGGATCAGGGAAGACAAAAATCCCTCTGCCTTTGTGTGTCACCTCTTTCCTCTTTCTCACTGTTGTTGATGCTTTATCTTGCTTCTGAAGATGAGATATCATTGTGATTTTTCCATTCTAGACAGTCTGTTCACTCCCACTGGATATTTYTAAAATTATGTCTTTAAAGAAAAGTCTTTCTTTCCACTAACATCAGGYAGAAGAGACAGTAAAGAACAATTCAAAACATGGAATGCTCAGGTCCTTGGTTTCAGTTAAGTGTCTCAGGAATAACAGAGTTTTATCTATTAATTTTAACCTGATTTATCTTCATTGCTTATCTAGCTATTTAACTATTCTATTCACATTTAATGTAATTATGTTCTTCTTAAGGACAGCAATCTTTTGCTACGGCAGCATTGTGGTAATTCAGCACTTCCCCACAATAAAAGATAAACCATTTACTGTCAAGAGCAGAGTTTGCTTGAATAGTAAGATAAACTTGCATGCAACAGAGAAATCTGAGCATAACAAAGAGCTTAAAACATCTTTATTTCCACAACCTCAGTGACATTGCCATGAAAGCAAGGTCTGCATTTTAGCTCTTTTCTCATAGTTTTCTTCCCATATTACTTGGATTTATATTAAAAAAAAAAAACCTCCAACCTTTTATATTTAAAATTGTGACCTATTACCAATCACGTATCAAGCAATACCTATTTTGAAAATAATTTCCATACATGTCATTTTAAATCAGGAGAACATGGTTTTTAGAAAGCATAAAAATACATTTCATTTTTGCATTACTTGTATATATTAGATTAATATTATGGTAGGAATATACTAAAACTGAGTGTGGAATAAATGCTATTGATCTCATGGGAGACTTGTAGCTTGACTTCATGAGTATGAAGGATTTCTTTATTGATATAAAAGTACTTTGTTAGATGCTTGAGAATTGAACTGTAATTTGGAAAACACCTCTTATTTTACTGCTTCTTGTTACAAAGTAATTGAAGAGTYGATTTTTCTCCAATTGCTTGCAGTTTTGGTAGTCTTTCAGAATATGAAAGCATTTATTAATTAAAGGAATAAGGTATATTTAAAATTTTGGATCTTTTGAGTTATCCCTCTCATAAAGTTAATGGACTCCTGTATGTAAACTCTGGGAGCTACTGAAACAAAATGCAAGTTCCAATCAATTTCTGTTTCCTTGCAGATGGGGAGAAGAGTGAAGAGAGTTGTTAATGTACTGGACATCTGGAGACCTTGCCACCTTAAATCTTTTTATTCCTTTTTGATTCTGAGTTTCTGAGAAAATGCAAAAAAAAAAAAAAAAAAAAAAAAAAAAAAAAAAAAAAAAGAAAAAAAAAAGAAAAAAGAAGGAATTTGAAGTATCTGTTGGTAAAAATGCTGTCAGAACTTTACTTGAGTAAAAGATGAATAGAAAACAGTAAAGAAAAATCAGTGTTCTCAGTCTATTATGAAATCCCTGTTATAGTATCYTAATTATTTAATTTGGAATTCTGTAAATAAAGTGAATTTCTCAGTTTCAGGATATCAGTTTCTACAGACAATTTTAGTTATTAATAGCTACATAACTAGACATCTGGAAAAAAACCTGAATATATTAGACATGAACTTTTTAATTCTTTATCTATATGGGAAAATAAAAGGAAAAACTGTTATCTGAATGATGTTCTGAATCACAGCATTTCAGTGTGTCTTATACATACAACATTTTGGGATGTTATGAAATCTGGATGCTCTCTATAAATATCAACAGTTATTTTAGGTATTTCTGTCTGATTTAATTAAAAAAAATCACATTTTAATTATTTTTAGCTGAATATTTGTTTATTGTTTCATGTGTGCATCAGATGTTTAGAAAGAATAGTAAATAAAAGTGACTTGTCTACCTTCCATTGGTTCCTTGCCCATTAGACTGACTTAAAATTATTTGCTTCTGCTTATGAGTGTAACACCTATATATGTTTATTTTGTACAGCTTATTTTTGTTTAACCTGAATTCAAAAATCAATGAGACTGAACCACTGTCATGATACTGTTAGATATTAGATTTCTACTTTTATTTCTCCATTTGTTTTGGCTTCAGTTTTAAATTGATGTTACTAAAAACAGAAGTTTGGGGGTTTTTTTCACACAACTTCAGTACCACAGAGCTGATAATTTTTYTGTCTCTTTCTCTTTGGCTGGACATCTGGTGGCCATTAACAACCAAGCATTCTGATGTGTTATTCATCTGTGCTGATATTGCACAAAGGATTTTGCCACCTGTTCCACTTTTATTTGCTGAATAGAATTACTGTATTTAGATGGGAAACTTTTGCTACTTTGAGTTAAATGTGAAGGACGTAGCATCAGAATGTGAAGTTCAGCAGGTGGTGCTCACAAAAGATACTAAATCCCACAATTTTGAATCTCAAGAAGCTTAATTCTTCAGGAAAGGCTTGATTGCAGTTGTTTGGAACTAAACATTCATTTACATTCATGCACTGCATTGAGCAAGTCTCAGAAAATGCAGCTGAAATTTTCCCCTCTGATTTTTGAAGGTTTGCATTTTTAGAATAAGAGGGATCCCACACTCTGACCCAGCTGTTGATCTGCAGGGTGACACTGGTTATTTCTCATTAATCTGACATCCTGATTGCAAACAGTCTGAAGATAATGAAGAAACAAACCCACTGCMAAACTTAAAGGAAGCAGAATTACAGAGCCAATCTCTCTTTATTACCTGTATGACAAATACACCAAGAGGAGGTGTTAAAAGGGAATATTTTGCATGTTTGGAATAACATAGATTGCATATGATTGAACAAATAAACAAACTTCACTTGCTAATGAATTTTCTACAGCTGTAAATATGTTTGTGTGTGTGTGTAATCATGAGATAAATGGAGACATTTCTTAGGTATTTAAAAGAAAGCAAACATCCCTGGCCTCTCCAAATTCTGCAATAGCTGTAATTTCAGAAGCCTACAAATTTTTAATTTACCTCTCATTTCAATTAAATATACATCTTAATAGCTTTAGCTATTAAACTTTAAGCTTAATGTCTTTAGCTCTTACATAAGGTGCAAGGACAACATGTATATCATTAAATACATAATTTCACTTGAGTTTTGGGTATGTTCTTCCTTCACGCTTACAGAACTTCCCTGGAATTAAATGCTGTTTCCAGTAGGGAGATGACTGAAAGCTTTAGAGTCTATGCCAATTAGGATATCTGTTACACATTAAAAAACTCAAATTTTCATTTAAATATCACAGAATCATCAAGGTTGGAAGATACCTCCAAAGTCRTCTAATCCAGCTGTCAACCTGGCATCATTCTAATCACCCCTAAGCCTCTCCCCAAATAAATGTAAAAATAATAATACCAAACCTTTTGTGCCATCTGAAAAAAAGCAACCTCACTCTATTAAATCACCTATGCAATAAAAGTGATAGTTTAAGATTAAAATGGCTTCAGATGTTGTAAATTTGAAAGCCATCTTCCATCCCTGGTTATATTCTTTKTTACTCCTATTCACAGGAAAAAAAAATAGTTCAAAGAGGGAAAAGAGGCATTGTGGRTCATCTAGTTGAAACTTGTCTAACTTCAAAGCTAAATTAGGATGCTCAAGGCCATAGCTGCACAATAAGTGATTTCCATGCTACATTTCTTTGATGTTTCTATGTACAAAATAGAACTCAAATTAACTAAGAATTTTGCAAAACCTGTTTGATGTTTTAAAAGTATGAAGGTGAGTTTTCTTCCTATGATTTTATTTTATTTTCCCTCTCACTGATTTCAAAATCCCACAAAATAAACAAAATAAATTTTGATTTATGAAGACAGAACGATACTGCTATTACAATAAAAAAGAACAATCTTTTGACATCAGCTTTCTAAGACAAATAATCACCTAATAAAGTCCATAAGAAGWATAATTCAACAAGGTAGACAAAATTTGGTTAACTTTGGTTAGCTTAATTTAAGGTACAATAGGAATGTATCTTCTTTCTTTCAGGGTAAAACACAATTTTAAATTTATTAGAATGGTAAGACAGCTGTGTCAGTACAGATCTAAAATAGTGGAACACTCTGTAACTAAAGAAGGAGATGGAGAAAAGGTTACAAGGAATATCAGTACAAAGTCTTCCTCTTACCAACAGATGCAAGATTTTACTTTGCTGAAATGATTTTCACATATCTCTTTATGCACAGAAATACCTTTAATGTAATTTTTGCCTCACAGGCAAACTCTTGATCAGCCTCTACCACAGAACATATTTTCAGTCTTTGTGTCTCTCATCCAAGAAACCTTCATTTCCATACTGTCACATTGTCCTTCAAACACTTTTGCTCATATATTAGTAGGGCTCCTTAGACATTTCCTTCCACTTCCTGGAACCTATGCTAAACCAGATATGTATCCATTTCTGGAGAAAAAACAAAGTTTCTCTGACCTTTTTTAATCTTTGAAATTTTAAATGCTACTTAAAAATCATATTATTAGTACTTGGTATAAGGACAAGTAGAATTTAAAGAGTTGCTTTGCAAATATTGCAGAATTCATTTGAAAGGCTGGACCAGTCCCTTTTTTCATTTTCTTTCACAGTATTAACAGGGAGCAGGGGTACAGCTCCATTCACTCCACAAAACTGCATACGACAAAATATTGTAAATTGGTAGTCAGTTCTTTAAATTTCAAAGTATTTTGAAATCTAAATACGGTTTTAGATTTAATTTTCTCTTCCCAGCAACCTGTTTATTCTGCTTGAGAATAAAGGGATCTTACAAGGTATTGAAAGGTGGATCATTGTATAAACAGTATCCAGCTTTTCTGCCTCTGAAGTAAGATAAAACAGAAATTGCATTTAAAATAATATTTCATTACCTTGCAAGTGAAATGAAACATGAAGTAACAGACTAAGATATCATAACAACATTTATTTGGAGACAATACTAGCATATAACAGGTTTTGATATCTGATATAAAGATGGTGTTAAGGTAAGGTGGCAAGAGATATTTCTTTAAAAAAGTTATCTATTGCTTATGGGAACAATAGATGTGATTTTTATTATTACATCTTAACTGGAAGGGATACTTCAGTATGTGACACCTGAAGGTTTTTTTTTTTTGTTGTTTTGTTTTTTGTTTTTTTTTCCCAGAAGTTGGCTTAATGCCACTGTGTGTAACAATAATGTGGTCATAATAATGTGGAGATAGAGTGTCCAGAATCTGCCCTCAGTAAGAGCTGCTTTAATGGGCAGCAGAGCCGCTGGTGTGTGCTCAGGTCACTGATGATTGGCGCATGATTTTCTGATTATTTGGATTTAAGTATTGTATCTTCACTCATTTGAACAGTTATACTGAATTGTGACCTCTGTGAACAAAACACATCTACCTTTAAAAAAAAAAAATTGGTTTATATATTTTTTTTTCAATTTATAGACAATAGTAAACTTTCTAATCTGTCCTGGACTCAGAAGACTGAATGTGTTTTCTTAGCTCATCTATTCCTGCAAGGATTTAGACTCCAAACAAGCAAATATTCAGTGCAGTCTTCACTTGGAAAATTCGAACTTTAATAAAAATATGCCCTGCAGATTTTACTGGCTTTAACCAGGACTTTATCCAACATCTTTTGAGTAGCAATGTGGTGAGTTTGGATGATAAAAGGACAGTCTGTGTGAGATTGTGCCTCTTATTGCAAGGCAGCTTCAATGCACAAAAACAGTTTCACAAGAGCTGATTGTGAMKTAGATGAAAAAATGCCTTATTGAAWAATTATTTCAATAATTTTGTATTTACAGGTGGAAAATATTTATTAAAAATTTCTTTGGCTRCATGGCTCTGCTCCTTCAGTTTCTGGTCTGAGAGTGTCTAGAGCATAAATTCATGCTCTTCCTCTTCAGAAATAAGCATTGATCTTCCTTTAAAGGTTGTTGAGACTTGTTGGTGACAGCTACAAATAAATATGGATTAGTGGCACAGGTCAGAGCAATTGTAGCTTTATCCACAGGGAGATTCACACCACCTAGATCCGTAACTCTGCTCCCAGGAGTCAGTGTCTCCACTAACTGAAGGCTCTATATTAGCTTGTCAACACAACTTTCACTCCAGCACTCTGAAATCTGGTAAATACCACCTAAAAAGGTGGGCAACTTTAAGAGAGGAGTTGAACTGCTGCAAAGGTTCAGGAGAAGACTGTAATTCATTCCTCRTTTGAAGGCCAACTACCATGCTCTCATGGAACAACTCTGATTTAACCCTACTTCAGATTCCTGAAGAACCTTCTCTCTTCTCTGCTCATTTTTACAGGTACAGCAAGGGTTTAAAAAATCGAATTTCCATGTAATTGCCTCTCTTTTTAGTTTAATGGTTTTTGACACCAGAAAGGCTAGATTTTATAGCAGCTATWTCTCCTTAAATCTTTCATGACTTAAACTAACATTTTTTTCTGTASTTCTTGTTTTCAAAAGTTACTTATCACTGCCAGCTTTTCATCTACTAAAGAAATCAAATTTGTTCTGCTTTCATAACAGTACATTATGAATACCACATGGTGTCTCTGGCATTTGCTATTTTGTAAATTAGTTTAGAAATACCTGTGGCGTTTCTCAGCAAAATGGTTGTCAATAAAAGAATTAGYAGTGATGACTTGAGATATTTATAGAACCCACTGCAGCTCAATAAGATGAGATTATAGTAAAAAAGAAACCCCTGTGGATTAAACGCGCTGTGCAGCTGATCGGTTGCGTGCTAAAATGTCCCATTACTTCATAATGTATATTCTGTTAGTAGGTTCTGCCTTGCAGATCTCTGACTAGCTGCCAAAGCAGTTCATTAGCCAAATGAACCACAATRGAGGGTAGATGATGTGCATGTGTTGGTGATCATTTATGTCATTTGAAGTGAGTCTTGTTACTGAGTGACCACCTTGTTGCGTGACTTTTCCTTATCACTTCTCATCTTTCCGCAAGCTGCTGAGAAGAATTCAGCACTCTTGGTAATAACCTTGTTGCTTTCAGCATGTGTGGCATCAATCAGTGCTCCACTCCTGACGAGGAGGGGTGGAATGAGCGTGGGGTTCYGTGGTAACTCTGCTTAGAGCGGTGTATTTCCTGCCCGGGAGGCTGCACTCAGAAGCAGATTACTCGGAATCTGTGAGGCACAGACATGAAGTTTTCTGGCACTCAGTAGCAGGAAAATTTTCCCCACAAAACCATTTAAGCACAGCCTGTTTCATTCTTCCCAGATACATGRAAGTCTAGGTCTAAGCAGGACTTGSRGACAGAAACCTAATAAAGTAATGGTCAGAGCTGCAGTAGCAATCCTGGAGAAAGAAKCCATAGGAAAATGCTCAATATTGAATCGCAAAGATGACTGGGCATCTGCAGAACTTTAAACACTGAGATTTACCTAACACTTGACCATGTCAATTTACGTCAATGCAAACATCTGCCAGTTTTCTGTTGTTGGTGTAAGAGGCAGTCAGTTTAGTTCATTGATGAGCCTTTCTCAGATTTGAAATACACCATTGCAGTCTACCTTCTTCGTTCTTAATAAAATCTGAGRTGTTGCATTACCTTCATGAAAAGTTTACAGAGGCAACATTAAAGTGCCACAGAGGTGGCTTCCTTTCCCCCTCTTGACTGATGGAAAAGTTTTAATAAATTATCAACATGCAAAAATTTTAGTWAAATTTATTATTTGCTGTTGATCATATTTCTAACTAATATAACAGGAAAGTAATTCCCAGGTTGATACCTGTTGTTTATATGAACATCTATAATATATCAAACTGTACATGAATTGYTTAAAGTCTGTATCTGAATTTTTCTAACTCTTTCTATGGCTTTCTGTTTTCAGTTCCGTACAACTTTGTTACAGTTTAATAAATTTAAGCAGATATTTTCAAGAAGRCATTTCTGGAATATGCATAACATTTCAAGGAATAGTTCAGATTAAAAYAATTGACATTTCTGAGAAGGGCTAGGAGGAAAGTATTCTTATACCCAGGTGAGAAAAAAAAAGAAGAAGTTCAATTTTACATTTAAGATTTACATTTACAGTTAAAAACTTTTTAAACTCAAAATTAAATAATGTTTTAAAACAATAATGTGACTTACCCAGCTTCAGTCATATTATAAAAAAAGAAAGAAAATTAATTTGTTACCTATACAGACATCTTTCTTAACTTATCTAAATTACAAGAAAATATAATTTTGTAAGTGTTGATAGCAGTGTAGAAGACTTGCATTCTATTTCCAGGCCTTTCTTTTCCTGCTTTTCCTTTCTAGCTCTTCCTCTAACCTGTTAACCTCTAAGTTGGGGAGTAAAAGAGCTGGAAAGACCTGGTCAGAGTCTGTCTTCWTTTATCATTACATCTGCTGCTGGCAGCTAGCAGGCATGAAGRATAAGAGGATGGATGTTATAGGAAAGGTGAGAAAGGAGGAATGGACAGATTTCGGAGTAAAAGGCAGAAAAAGTTTCAAGGACAAGAGTTGGGAAGTAAGTGAATGTAAGTGGTGAAGCGTGGTATAAACCAGTACAAGGCTGAGAACCAACCAGACCTAAAGCTGAGAAGATTGCGAGTGCTGGGAGCATGGGGTGGGGCTGTAGGAGGAGGTAAGCAGTACGCTGTGAGGGCAAAAACTGGGGACACAGCAGGGACAAAGGGCGGTGCAGAAGGCTGTGGGGTAGGCAGAAACATTGTTGGTCACTGAAGAAAATTTGCGTTAAAA
The DNA here is from genome assembly GCF_030028575.1 of Malurus melanocephalus. Classification (NCBI taxonomy): domain Eukaryota; kingdom Metazoa; phylum Chordata; class Aves; order Passeriformes; family Maluridae; genus Malurus; species Malurus melanocephalus. The sequence goes on from NW_026624049.1 coordinate 159,172, forward strand.
TCCAGAACAGAATCCTCAGCTGATTATAGCTACACTTTGCTGCTCCTAGCATTGAATGATGGAAGAAAAATACCAAGCGTGCAAAATAGGATTTCAGGCTATAGTTTTAAAAGCATGAAACATGTTTTTGCCTCTAATGTTTTAAAAACATTAATTTAAGAAATCTATCCACATCAGTTCCAAGAATTCTTAACTAAGGTCTGAATTTTGAACCCTACATTCTTTTTTACCTTTTTTTAGCTATTACTCTTAGTGTTACTATAAAATATAGATTCCCATTTTGCCCATTCAGAAACACAGATTGAGATTTTGGTCTTTTGCTGTTCCTATGACAACACACCCAGCTCASTTTCTGTCATTTTCTAATCTAGCCAGCTGGTCCTTTTCCTTCCTTTTGTGGTTTACCTGTCACTCAGTAAAATCAGTTGGCAATGCACAGATAGCTAGCAGAGGCTGTTCGCTTCTTAAACATAGAACTCATAGCAACCAACTACAAGAATTAAATTATGTAGCTGTAATTTCAATGCCATGGATGTACAAGGATTTTGTTATCAAACCATTCTTGTATGGAAAGTACATTCCACCAGTCACTTCTGGCCAGTGGGGAAGTAGGTTGTATTGACACAATGTATATCAGGTTATTTGATTCTTCTCTAAAAAAGTAGAGGTGGTGTAACTCAGTTGTGGCCAGTTGGCATTTCAGAGTCGAAATCTCGCCTGAGTGTTCCTATTGCAATTTGAGAAATTAGGAATAACACCTGTCATGATATAGCAATCATTAATTAAATAACATCAGAATGAAACAATCTCATAGCAACAGAGAAATAAAAAAAAATCTCATCAATCAATAAGGCTTCTGAAACTGGTTTCTTTCAGGGAAGAGATAGAGATAATTCACCTGTATTATTTTTACAAA
>NW_026624049.1:160132-175402 GCF_030028575.1 Malurus melanocephalus
AACTTAAAAGAAGGTCCTGTACTGAAAAACTGACATAATAGCTTCCTGGCATGCAATTTTGAATTTTCCTTCAGTTTCTGGGTTCAGAGTCTATTTGTATAGTGGAATAAGCTGTGTAACATACTTAATAGATGTTGGTGTTTCTATTGCAAAAGAAATATCATGGAAAATGTGAGTATTGCTACTTTGACTTTGTTTTCTCAGAATACAGGGCAGCAGAGAGGAATTGTTCTGTGCTCAGAATACTTCATATTTAGCCATGAGGACTTTTTTCTGTGCAAGATCTATATGAAGCAGTCATATTCCCTCCAACCTTTCATATATTTATATTTCATAAAAATGCCATTGATCTGCAAGTGGATATAAATTAGTGAATGCAAAAATCTTTGTACTATGAGGACCTCCGTATTAGGAGCTTCACCTTCTTTCTTTTTCAAGGACAAGGCAAATTTTCCTTCAAAACTAGTGGAACTGAAGTCCCATTTATTTGTATCTTGTTCTCTTATTGACAAAATATTGCTAAAATGTCATATAAAGAACATTTTCTGATGAACACTGAATGGATCTGTTCCTGGAGGTCCCAATCCTGAAAGTCCTTTTCAGTGACTGACATTTTTTTTTTAATCTAGTGTGTTGCTTCAGGTCTTTGAAGCTTCTCTTTTTTCCTGTTCCATGTCAACACCTTGTGCCACTCAATCTTTTCCCCATCCTCTTGCTGCTAGCAAGCCTTTATTCTTTTTCCTCCTTTGCATTTTCTGTCAATTCCTCTTCCACCAGAAAATAGATGAAAACTCTAAAATGCAGTAAACCCATAAAAACCTTAGGACTTAAAATGTATTACCATGAGCCTTTTCCTTCCTTTTCCTTTTTTCTGTAAAGCCCAAATTACAGATCTCTTTTCCTAGGCATCTCACGACATAGCTCTGGTGTCTCATAACTAGCTTTTATTTGATGCATCCAGGTTTTATTTTCATCTCTGTTGCTGAATTCTTTGTCACCTCTGTTAGGGACAAAATAAAGAATGAGTAGATGTTTGCCATCTCCCAAATGGCAGCATTGTAATGGGTTTTGCTCTCTGATTGACAAAAGATTAATTACAACAGTGCTGGAAAGTGCAAGTTACCTTCTAATGCAAGCTATCTTTTCTGATGTTGCATTAATGATGTAGTACAGTGTTCTTCCTGCCACCTRGAATATATTATGGAAATATCTCTGTTTCTCACTTTTAAAATCCTACAACAGTTATCATCCTATGTCTTATCTAGKCCAGAGACTACCTGTGTTACTTTTTCATTTGTAGGAATTTATCACTTCCAAATAACTTCTATTTCTGTGCTGGTTACCCATTAAAGGTGTTGTTACACTATCTCTCAAAACMAAATCTGAGTGCTGTTTGGAGAACACATCTTAATTCCAGTCATCCTTGCAATTTGCATATCACACATTCCCTTGTTATCTGTTACTGTCTCATCCTGGGTTATTATTAGGCTCCATCACTTTGCCTTAGACATAGAATGCTAGGCTGTAAATGCTTGCTGTCAGCTGTTGGGAACAGTTTTACTAAATGAAAAAGAGCCTCAACTAAGTTTTTACTAACTTTTTCCTGTATCTGTATTAATTTCAAAGTTATTACTGGCAGAACAATGACATTTGGATATATCAGGGTAATTATCCCTTGTTTTGGCATATTCAGTTTTCCGTAGTTTTAATTAAATGGTATATAGAAGTATTTAATGTGTGCTAAAGAATGCATCATAAAAAAATCATTGCGTGTTCTAACATCTGTTGATGTCTAAAGATCTCATTTTTTACAGCCTCCAGGGCAGTTTCACTCTTTCTAATTCTAATACAGATTAGAAATATTTCTTGACTGAGATCGTTATCTCCTTTTTTGTATTCTCTTAAATCTTCCTTAGGCAGTTGAGGTTCTTATCTTTAGACATATAACAGACAATCCCAGCTCACTTTAGACACTGCAACCAGTTTTCTGGTCTCTGTTGGGTTCTTATTAAATCTCCATTTCAGAGGATTGTCCCAGTTTCTGATGTGTCCATGTTGCTCCAGGCCAGCCATTCCTGGGATGCACCAACCAACGTGTTCACAAGGGAACACACCCCAATGATTCCTTTTCATTACTGCTTCTGTTTTAACACCAGATATTGCAGTGAAGTGGAAATAGATGAGCTATGCACAATGGGATTKCCATCTGCAGTGCTTGTGAATCAGTCACAAGACTTTCCAGCCTCCTCCTCATGTGATTGCAACCTACRCATGATTTAAATTTTGTCTCAATCTTCAGGATCTCATTAGATGAGCCACTGCTGCCAACCAGCTGCTTCATTCTGGTGGAAAGARTAAACTAGAAATTTCAGAATATGGAATTACATTTCAGAGATACGAACCCATGTTTCTGCAGATCTTAATGGATTGCATTTGCAACCATGTCTGTAGGGAGGACATTTTGGATCTTGGAAAGTAGTGATTTAAAATAATTTCATACTKGTTCATATATTTGCTATGGCCTTCAGATCTTTCTGCATGTGTTATTCAGTAATAGTGACACTGGGAAGTCTGTCTTAGTAGCAGAATAATTTAGGACAAAAATGTCCACTACAGACATGACTGTGTCTTCCCTCCATATAGTGTATGGCTCCTGGAGTGATGATAACAGATCTAAGTAGCTGGGGCCCCAAAACTGGGATTTGTGATGTGAATAAAGTGGAGAAATAACTATTAAAGGAAAAAAAAAGGACAAAAAATCCTACAAGACCTGACATCACTTCTGGCTTGTATTTATGCCATTGTACTTTCTGCATGAGAACTTGCATTTTCTCCCTTCAAGAGCACTACAGATAATTATGACATTTCTCAAAGTAAAAAGAGGGATTCATATTCCAAAGTACATTTACTATATTTTAAARTRAATTTGTGGTTTAATAGTTCCAGATGATTTACTCTTCTGTACTTGGACTCCCAAATACATAACCCTATGGTTTTGTATCTTCTATTCCATACCTACTGTTTTCTTGGATTTTATAGTAAGTTTATGCTCCAGCATGATGATTAATAATAACTCAGCATCATCACTGATGTGAGATTGTGAAATTTAGATTATAAAAGAATTTAACACTGGTGTAGTAATTTATATTTTTCATTTAAAAGTTTGAAAAAATGTGTATTCAGTGTAATATAAAAAAGATAAAAAGATTAATAATTTCATAAATAATATTGAAAATATATGACCAGATGAAGAGTAAATATGTGCATGGGAAGAATATAGAAATTAGATTGTTTCCAAGGCAAAACTGAAAGATTTACATATGATCCAAATTTGGATATTGAAATTTAGTGTGTGAGAGAAAAGCTCATACTTCATTTAAGTAGGAAATTCACAGCACAGCTGTGAACAATCATWGTGACAAGGAAATTGCTATATATCAGATGGCTGAGAAGGGTGTATCAYGAAACTCTTGAACACACAGAATGCTTCTCATGATGTTTTGTTAACAGCAAATATTTCCTTTGCAGAGYTGTTTTGAAATAAAGTTTCTGAAAATAAATTGATTTAGTTTTTATATATGATTACAATTTTAATAACTTGAGGTTTACACATTTATATTTTATCTGATTAACAAGCTTAACATCTAGAAACACAGGCTTTCAAAATACATGCACTGTAACTTAAAGGAAATGTTTCCAGTCTTTATTGTATTTGTGAACTGCTTAATCCCRCATTGTGGAATTGCTGTTCATGGTCTATGTTTGGTCACTGAAGTTTTTTTGCCTGGATGTGCCAATGTCTTCAAATATGAGGATAAAAAATGGTGTTTATATGGTTTATAATTTCAGAAATCTGAAASTTTGCTGGCCTACTAACATTTACTAAAATGAGAAGAGACCAACCATAGAAGAAGCATTACCACTATAGGGAAGTGTAATTTTCTGAATTTTAAGAATGTTCTGGAGTGAGAGAAGTGACAATTGCAGTAATTGTAAAAGAGCCAAAAACCCAGAAGACAAATGGTAGAACTAGAAAAAAAACCCCAAAATAAAAGTAATTGCCATTTTATAGCCCTTTTTCTTTAGACCAAAAAAAAAAAAACCCCTATACTTTCAGTTTGGACATTAGATAAAAAACTATAATAAATAACACTATTTCTGGAAAGAATGAACCTTAATTATATTTCACATCTTGTAATTTCAGGGATCAACTACAAAATGACAGCAATATGAGACTTCTGAGAGAAWATACCATAAGGCAATAGAAATTATCCTGATAAGAACTTATCACATGTTTTTTGACTTTTGCTGTAGCACTGCTTTAATACTGTTCTCTTATAACAGTGCATGCATTTTTTCCTTATTAAATACCAGTTTACTCCAGGGATTCTGCGCTTCAATGTATGTGGTACCAGATGACCTTAATAGCAATTGCCCCAGACTATATATTGTCAAATATGTTCTTGTGGTAAGACAAACCTTTAACAGCAGACTTCCCTTTACACAGATGTGATTTTAACACTTAAAAAGAAAGCACATGCTTAAATTTAGAAGAAAATATAGAACAGAAAAGAAGCTATGTTATGAAATACGATGCACGCTAGTGAATGTATTATATTTTATTTAATCAAAGAATATTTAGGATTCTGATTTTGTTGGCTTTCTCTCGATGTTCTTGTCTATATTTTTCTGTGATGAATTCTATAGGTTTGAAATTATGGATATTAACTATTGCATATGTAGTGAGAGAATTGGCTACACAAGAGCCATCATTTTCCTTTTCCCTGGTTAAGAGGCAATCATTCACTTTAATGATGAAAGAAACAAATGTTTCTGACCATGAATAAGGAAAAAAAAAAAAAAGAAAAAAAAAAAAAAGCATGAATAGGATATGGAAACACACAGGGTGTGTTAAAATCTGACCATCAGCATACTGAAATATTACTGGGAAACCCTTGGACATGTTGCTGCAAGCTATTAACACACAGTCACACTGCTAATGAGTTATTCTATCCTGAAAAGCATGTGATGAAAGCCAGTACTGAAAATCTGACTAGCAAATCTCTTTGATATGAGATATTTTATTGCTAGATTTCCTATCTGCCTCTTTCACATGATGTGTAACATAATGTGCAACAGGCCAATGTTTGGAGCCTGACTCTTTTAGGGACAAAAAAGCTCCATAGTTTAGTTAGAACGAGTTGGAGGCATCTTTTTATAYGAGCTGGACATTTTATCTGGAGTTAATTTTGCTCAGATTGATTGTGGAAATTTAAGCGAAATAGAAACTTTAAAAATACTGAATCTTGATGAAATCCCAGATATACTTTGTGCTTTTTAAAGTCCAAATACTTTAAAACTTTTGTTATTGTCTACTAAGTCTGTCTGGGATGGAGTGGATTTTCTTAATAGCAGTCTGTATGGTGCTGTGTTTTTGATATGTGACTATTTTTTTTTCTGTTTTCCCACTCTGTCCCAATATTAAATAGGCTGGAAATATTAAATATATAAATATATAAAATTAATAATAATAATAAATTAATAATTAATAAATATAAAATTAAATAGGCTGTTTTTTTTGTTTGGTATTTTTTTTTTCTTTTTTTTTTTCTTTTTTTTTCCTTTTGTCCCACTCTGACCCAACATCACAAAGGCCGGAAATGCCTTCAGCACAGCCAGCTTGAGCTGACCAAAAAGATATTCCCTACCATATGATGTTAAGTTCCACAATGGACTCTTGGACAAAGGAAGAGGAAGAGAAGGAAAGGACAGAAAGGAAGTTGAAGATATGAAGTTTGTCTTTGCAAATAACCATGAAACGTGCCAAGGCCCTCCTCCCCAGAAAGTGGTTGGGCATCTTTGTGGTGATGTGAAGTAGTGAATAAATCACTTCTATTGCTTTGCTTGGGTGTACAGATTCACTTGACTTAYTAAACTGTCCTGAAAACGTTTGCAAGTAACAAAAAATTACTTTATTCTTAGTCATTATGCCAAGTCCTACTCTCTCTTAGAGTCAAGTCGAATAATCAAATCAAACACAGTAGATGCATATCTTTGTCCATGAAGACTATCCTCATGGGTATTCACTTTGTTGTGTAGATCTGATACTAGTCAGATTGTGATTTTCACTTTTGAGAATTTGACAGTGTTTCATAAGCTACAGGAGATATTCTTAGGTTTGCAGAAACAGAGACTCTAGTCTTTGGTTTTATAGTCCATTAAGGGCAAGGAAAAGAGATTAAGCAACCCTGGGAAACTTTTCTTCACCTGACTTAGCTGTATTCAGAAAACACAGGAATGAGCTGAAGCTTGGTTTTATTTGTGTGAATAGCTTATAATTAAGTTCTTMAAACAAACAAAATGTTGCTTTTTAAAAAAATCTGCAGTTAAGGGAATTCCACAACTTGTCTATTATTTATCCTTATTTTAGTAATTGGAAAGTTACTATAATATATAGTGCAATCTTTACCATAGAATTACTTTTTGCAGAATTATTTTACTACTGGACATAGAGATATTGAGCAGAATTATCAACTTTTCCTATCCACTATTTTTTTTTTTGTGAAATCATGTTTCTCTTTTTTTTTTCCTAGATAACTTGTGAAATAGCTATTAAAAATAAAATCAAAGAACCTGATAATAACCCTGCACTTTGTTCTCTCATATTTTTTCTGCTCATGTAGATTTTTCTCACCTCCTCTAGATCTTCCTTTATGAGGATGTGTAGTTCTCATGCTGAAGTTTTAATTAGCAGGTTTAGAGTACGGAATGGTAGTGACTTTCCCTTCTCTGTTATTCATTACAGCAATAGATTCTTTCCTGCTGTGCTGCTTCTTCCATATCTGTGCTTTGGTTTTCACCTCCCACCTAAGGTAAAATACAGTACACTTCATCAAAGTTCATCTCACTGATCACTCCATTGTGTATCAAGACAAYTTTGAATTCTGATGCTGTCCTTCTAGYTGACACTTTATTCYATTATTTAGGTAGTTAATAAGGCACTAAATAGGATTGGTCCAAGGCAGATTRTACRTGACAATTCTTAGTTTAAGACWTTGGAGGTCAGTTGAGATTCTTCCRCCAAGCAAGTAAAACAGTTAATACTTCTAAACTAAAATTCCAAGTATCTGTGGTTCAGTCTTTATTATAGTGAAAAAACAGAGCCTTATATTGGAGTTGGTATTGGCCTTTTCTGCTTTATGATGGAATTATACTATTGAAAATTGTCATCCTGGGTGGGCTTCATCTTAAAACAACATATCATCAATGCAAGTGTGAAGTACAAACTCAAAGGCATGGTAGTGGTTCCAAAACGATCCATTACAATGGACATTGTATTTACCTGTGAAAAACATTGGAACTAATACAGAAACAGATGTCCCATTTTTGTTCAGTATGTGCAGAAATCAGCATGTCAGGGGCTGAACATAGATGCACTGCTCATTTCCTCCACTGAAGTGCTTGACTAAAAAGCATATTTCTGTCTCACTGGACCCTGAATATAATTTTCCAACTGAACAGCTTTGGAAAGAGATTGTTTACATCAACACAAATTTATAATAAAATCTCTGGTGCAGGATTTGTATCTGACATCATGGCCTTCTAGGACTTATTTTTCTTTCCCCTTTGAGCTAAGTGTTCCACATTTTAAACAGATTACTTCGATTTTATTTTACCTTTAATGAGATTTAATGCCATCCTCTACAGCTGAGCAGCAGTAATACAACACAAAATCAATTTATTGTTTTCTTAGGCATTTAGAACATAAAATGCCRAAAGTGTTAATGTGTTTGGAAAATGTCTACAAGTTTCACTACTAACAAAGTGCCACAATTCTTGTTTCAGTTTTTTCTCACAAATACTCAATTTCTCATGTTATTGTTATTACCTTTGCCAATGAAAAGATAACTTAAAAAAAAAAAAAAACAACAACAAAAAAACCCTAAACTTTTTTTTTAAGCTCCTTCAAGTGCTCTGAAGATCGCAATGTTTAGATATTTACTCACCCAAAAGAAATTAAGACTTTTTCAGTAATTTGTACATGTAAAAAAAAAACTTAATATTAAAATCTGATAACTGTAGTGACTGTTAGACTCATCTTCTCAGCCCGGAAAACTCTGCTTTTCACTGCTGTGTTACTTATTATGAARTCTTCTGTAAAACTGAGACATTCATTTGTACTGATCCCTGTGCAGTTTTCTTCCCATTCATATCTCAAATTACCAAAGGATTTTAAGTGTTGAAATGAGTGATATCTGGATAGCAGAGTACTTGTAGCAGGCTGTTTCTAAACACCTTGAAGGGGCAAACCTCTATTTTACAGCAACAAGCAGAGATCACCTTAGCCACTATCCTCTCCAGGACTGTGAAATTGTAAARCCAATAATCAGGAATCTGACGAGAGATACAGAAATACAGTCCTTTTGTGTCAGTAACCAGGGGCTGAATTTGTAAATAACACTTTGGTGGGTACCCTGAGCAGCAGAGAGAGATTACATTCACTTTCTCAGCAAAAGGAAACAGATGGTTTTGTCAATGACACAAGCAGGTATTTCACAGAGAAATTATTGTCGAGTGATGGCAATGAGGTGTCTGCCTGTCTGTCCAAGCAGGTAAATGCTTCAATGTGATAAACACAAGGGTTGCAAGTATGGAGACAATCAGTCTAAGATTAAGCATGAATTTTCCACAAGAAATGGGAGGATGCTGAATTACACTGGTATATTTAATGAACCGATGACTTTATTCTCAGTTTCCAAGTATTTGATATTATATCACCATTTTTAAAAAGGCAAATAAAACCCTCCTAAATCCAGTATTATCCATTAATTTAGCTAATTTAAATAGTCTGAAATATTTTTCAAAATTAACCAGTTCAGGCCATTTTTCTTCCCAGCGCACAAGTATTTTAGGGGCCTGGGTTCAGAATTCTCAGCATACAGAGGCATACAATTACCAGGCATCCAGTTTTAGGTGATTTTGTTTCCTATAACACAGTGTATCTCGGAAACAGATTTAGAGAAAACCATGCAATTTTTCAGGGAAGAACCTAWCTTAATAATCTGTAAGACTATGGCTTCTTTACTCGTAATTTCTGCTCCCTTCTGTATGCTCTTGCCACCTTTGGTGACATAAAGTTCCACCCCAAAGCACAGTCCAATCTAAGTGCTGAATGAAGAAGCAATCACTGCTTCAGGAAAATTAGTGTGAGCACATAAAAGCTGGAAGAATATCASATACAGTACACTTAATTTTGATTGCATAGGAAATGCATTGAGCATACATTTCTAATTCTCAGTTCATTTAAATAGCTGCTTTTAAAAATTTCACTTGAAACATTGTGGCTGGAATGAAGTAATATGCCTAGTCTTTGTCTTTGGTTTTTATGTACAAGTTCAATTTTACATCTTTTCATACTCTCATTGGCACACTTGCAGCCAAGCAAAATTTCTGTGATGAAAGTGGTTAAAAATAAAGAGTTTCTTGCCATTTCCCCCCTCCTTGTTTCCTTAGAGGGTAATTTTACTGCTAGGTAATACTTTAAATCAGCTTGACTAGCAAACCAATAGATTTTCACACACCATTACAAACAAATTTTATAGTCACAAAAGAATGAGTCACAACAAGCCAAGGGGCTAAGAAGGCTGCTCATGAACTCACCATAACCTTACAATCCTTTCATTGATTTCATGGAACATGTCTAAAATATCTGTACCAGCACAGCAGGAAATACTGAGGACCATCAGAGGTGCAATTAAATAGAACAAATCACATTAATTGATTAAACATTCATTTTTACTGGCCTAGTGTTTCAAAATAATGTTAGACTAGCTCAATCTGACACTGTTAAGTATATATAAAAGATATGKGAAATTTTTATTTTTCTTCCTATTTTTGGATAGGGCAATAATAAAATCTGATTTCAAACAATATTGATTAACCTTTAATTTACCAGTAGAAACAAAGGAATTTGAATAACTGACTTAATATTTCATTTTCTTCTTCTTTCATAATTTTTTGAACAAAATTTTATCTAAACATTGTCTCTKTTTTGAAAATCAGAAGTTTAGAAAAGGAATAAGAATGCATTTCAATGTGGAGTGTGTATACACATGTACTTGCTGTCTGATCTATGGAACCACAGAATCTCAGAAAACGGTGTGTTGGAAGGGACCTACAAGGATTATTGAGTCCAGCTCCCAGCCCTGCACAGCACCATCCCCAAGAGTCACACAGTGCCTGAGAGAGTTTCCAAACAATTGTTGAACTCTGTCAGTTTTGGTGCTGTGACCACTYCCCTGGGGAGCCTGTTCAGTGCCCGACCACCCAAGGGTGAAGAGCCTTTTCCTGATATCCAACCTAAACCTCTGCAGACTCTTCAGGCCATTCCCTCAAGTTCTGTCACTGGGCACCACAGAGATGAGATCAGTGCCTGCCCCTCCTCTTCCCCTTGTGAGGCCACTTTGGAGTGCAATGAGGTCTCCTCTCAGTCTCCTCTGGTCCAGGCTGAACACACCAAGCTAAGTCATTCCCCACACAGCTTCCTCTCAAGGACCTTCATGATCTTTGTTGCCCTCTTTTGGACACTCTTTGATTATTTAATATCCTTCTTGTATTGTGGTGAACAAAACTGAACACGGGACTCAAAGTGGGGCACCACCAGTGCAGAGCAGAGTGGGACAAGAATCACTGTTAGGTTTTTCTCTGAATGTTTTAAGCTAAATGAAAATCCAGGTTCCCTCCTGCTCATGAGTGTCACAGAGCCACATCACATTAACTGGTTTTGTTTGTGTGGCAAGGTTTAAATAGCAGAAAGCTGCAGGGGTAGTTTCTGTGAGAAGACCCCGGGAGCTGCCCTCATGTTGGACAGAGCCTGTTGTAGTTGGCTCAGAGCCACAGTGGCCAGAGCTGAGCCCATCAGAGATGGCTGCAGTGCCTCTCTAATAACACAGATGACAAAGGGTGAAACCTGCTGTGAAACGCAGCTGGGAGAGAGGACAGAGAATATGTGAGAGAAACAGCCCTGCAGACAGGATCAGTGAAGGAGGGGCAGGAGCTGCTCCAGGCACTGGAGCTGAGGTTTCCCTGCAGCCCTAGTGCAGCCCATGGTAAGGCAGCTGTGCCCCTGCAGCCCATGAGGTCCCTGCTGCAGCAGATATCCACCCACAGCCCAGGGAGAGCCCCACACTGGAGCAGCTGGGTGCCTGAAAGAGGCTGTGACACCATGGGAAGCCTGTGGTGGAGCAGGCTCCAGGCAGGACCTGCTCCCTGCGTGCTGGGAAGCCCACACTGGAGCAGGTTTGCTGGCAGGACCTGTGCTCCTGGGGGAAGTCACTCTGGGGCAGACTGTCCCTGAAGGATTGTACCCTYAGGAGAGGACCACATGAGAGCAGTTTATGAAGAACTGTCCTGCCAGGGGCCCACCCTGCAGCAGAGGAAGAGTGGGAGGAGAAATGAGTGGCTGAGAAAACATTATGAACTGGCCATAGTTCCTGTCTGCATTCCCCTGCATCACTGGGGAGAGGAGTTAGGAAAGCTTGGAGTGAATTTGAGCCTGGAAAGAGGTAAAGAGAAGGAGAAAGTAAGTGTTTTTAGATTTGATCTTAGTTCTTATTATCATGCCCTGTTCAATCAATAAYAAATTACATTAATCTTATCATGTAATCATAGAATTGCATTGGAAGGGACCCCTAAAATGAACAGGGACATCTTCAACTAGATCAGATTGGYCAGAGTYCTGTTCARCCTTTGGTYGTTTCCAGGAATGGGGCAGCCACCCCTTCCTGGGCAACTTGTTCTGGTGTTTCACTGAGTCTTCTCGAGGGCAAGACCATTTTGCCATGACAGTTATTGTAAGGGCTCTCCTATCCTTATCTCACCCCATGAGCTTTACACAGCAGTTTTTTCCCTGTCCTGTAAAGGAGGAGGAGTGATAGAGTACCTTCGTGGGTATCTCGAAGCCAGAAAGGATCAACACACCACCTAAATGTTTCATTAGAAGCATTATCATTTCTGTAAAGTAAAAAGTGAAAAGTAAGAGAAGATATGGGGAGCTATGACCTAAAATGCAGAAGATTCAAATTTTATTCTGTCTGGCAAAATCTATCAAATATGAAGATTGTACTGTATTTGCTCTTTTTTWGCCATTTATCAAATCCTTTTCCATCACACTTTAAATTATTTTGCAGATATATTGAAAAGAATCATTGACACCATGTTGAAACTGAGACAATACCATTAAAATTTGCATCAGGAAGAGACAATCAYATTTTTCCACTGGGCTTCACACTGGATTATGAACTGGACCATAAAGAATWACTCCTGAATCTTGTAGCATGTATMCCCGACTCTTTACTGAAAATTTCAGTACTACAGGTACCACTTGCAAGAGAATTTCCAAGCCCTTGATGTTATTACATTCAGGACAAGCTTTTCCACTTTCTCTTCATTCATATTTGATAGCCTTAACCATAAGAGATAAAGTCTTCCTTGGTTTCAGCAAATGGATTTTGCCCACTGAGGTAACAGATGGGGACATTAGCATACCCAACACATAAAAAGAAAATGACTCATGTTTATTGTTGGCCTTTTGTCTTACTTTCCTTTGCAAAGGCTATATGGACTATCTGACAAAACTCACAAAGCAATAGAGCTTAGAGGAGATACTTGAATTTATTTTAATTAAATCATTCTACAAAATGTTTTGCAGCCCATATGGTGGCCTCCTGCYTTTTTCATACACTATGGAGAGAGACTTGTGTCTTTATTTCCCTATTTTTCAGGTTTTAAATTAACCCCATAGTGTTACATTTGTTTCCTCCACTTTTTTTTCCTGTGAGTTTCCTTAAGTATGTGAGAGACAGCCGACCTCCTGAGACTGTGGATTCATCCAATCCACCAAGAGCAGAGAAAATTGTCCATGGTGAACATTCACTTCCTGCTGGTTTGCATCCTGATTTCATCTGGGAAAGATACTACATAAGCAAACAGCTGCTTTTTAAGGGGAAAATAATTGCATCAATCTACATACTGATTGTGCCATTACATCCTTTTGTACAATATCATAGAACTTCRTGKCATATACGCTGTTGGTTTGGSTTTYTTTTTTCTCTTCTAGTCACTTTAATTAAAACCAATTCACTCCTTCCTTCCTTCCTTTTATTTCAAATCATCTCATTTCTTCTATTGAAGAATTCTATTCTTCTATTTTTTTTAAGTCTGTTTCATAAATCATATTTGTCCGTGTATTTTTCAAGACTGGCAAATCACTTGGCAAAAGCCTGCAGAATCCACTGGATAACAACACTATGTCTCAGAATAAATCTTGTGATGTCTATCCTAATGTTTTCTGATGGTGATGTAATAAAATTTTACGTTTCGACTCATAGCCATGGATGGTACAAATTTGTGACAGATGTCATGACACATAATTTCCTTTCACTGGTGCTCTGCATTATGGACATTAGCTTAGCTTGTGCTATTGCTTCATAGGTGATACAAGAGCTTCTGCATTTCTAATTAACTGCTGGGCTCTGAGCTGCAGTCATTACCTAAGCAGCAGAATGGAAATGGCTGGTGACAGACAACAGTCATTTCCTGACCAGGTTCTGGCTCTCTGTTGCACTTCTGTTGTCATGCTCTGCTGGAGCAAGGATACRGGAGCAGTGTCAACAGTGATGGCCTGTTCAAGTTAATTGCAGCTACTGCAGAACAGGGTAAGGATTGAAGAGTTCAGGGGAGCACTCTGAGTTTCCACTCAGGACATTTTTTTAAATACAGTTTGGGAATATTCTATAAAACAGAGAAGTGAATAGAAGGTGAAAATCTCATTAAGTTTGAAAGATGGAAATGGAAACTGCCTGCTAACTCCTGAATTGTTGTGTGGCCAGGATTTCTTACTGGTGTGGATGTTTCATGAGATTGGATGAGCAGCTTCTGCTCCACTTTTTGAACAGAACAGATAAGACAAAGCATTTCCAGAGGGGATTAAAAGTTGTTCTCAACTTCTTCAGAATCTGAAAATGGATAACTTACCAGGGGAAGCGGGAGGAAACAAAGATCTCTGAAATTGCCAGTTGATTGAGATATGTTTCACACAATACCATGGAAATATTTTCCAAAAGAGGGTTAAACTTAAAAAAATTGCTTTGCATTTGTACTCARTCTTTACATTGACCTCAGTGTGAAGTTTTGAATGCTCAGCAGGCATGTAGCTTTGAGTTCAGCGGTGTGAATTTGAGTGCAAACGTGACATTTTTGTCCTTTATGTTTATCTCAGCTTTTTCTCCATTTGACTCCAATTTTAACACTTATGTCCTTTCATTTCATCCATTTATGATCAATTAGAGCTTTCAAGTCCCCAACTTTAATGAAGAACTCTTAACACTTGGTCTATGATATTCATAAACATTTCTTCATCTTGTTCCATTTTTCACTCACAGTACACAACATGAGAATACAGAAATCTACAAGGTAGAAAGAGTCAATAATACCCAGCTGCAAAAGTGACTTTTGTTTGACAATTTTCCTGAAGACTGGAGTGATATATAAATATACAGCAGACAAATGGGATCCACAGGGACCCCTTTAAGATCTTTATGAATATTTGAAAGGGCATCTGGAGCCRTGGCTACACAGGGCAATCAATTGCTATGAATTTTTATTTCCCCAAGCACTCAAAGGGAATGGCATGACAGGTATGTATTATCAGCAAGATTCATTTAAAGAAACATGGGGCTTATTTTTACAGGAACAAGGGGGAGGAAAAAGCCTCATTCATAACCAATCTCATTTAAATTGTGGTTGGCAAAGCTGGTTACTTAATTATTGGAATTATTGTAAAACTGAATGCTTCCTATTCTTTTTAGATGCWGTACAGTCTTTTTTGAATTCCAGCACTGCTTCTTCAGAAATTTGAAAAGCAGTCTCAGGAGCCTGTAGAAATGAATAATGAAGAAACACTTTTYTATGTAAGAATTGAAAATCAAATTAGAAATTGGAATTTTGAAGGTGTCCTTCCTTCCTTTSTCTGTAGAGACTACTTTTCAAAAAACAGTGAGGGAGATGAGTTCAGACCTTTAAGCTTATATTGGCAGTTATCAATATTTWAGAATTGAATATTATTTCAGAAACAATTAAAAATGTTATTGTGTCATTGGAAATTCCATTGTCCATGTCATATGTGTACATCTTTTGTGGTACATATATGTAATAAACTAAACCACAAAAATATTTGTTCATGATTGTAGTAAAGCTGTAAGAGGAAGTATT
>NW_026624049.1:175457-197240 GCF_030028575.1 Malurus melanocephalus
AAGTCTGGTCAGTTCCCAAATGTAGTTCTTAACAAAGCCCAAGTTCAAATGGTGTAGAACTACTCGCAGTACAAAAATAAAAAAAAGGAGTGGATATACTGCAAAAATACAATACAGTACACCTAGTGTAGAAATGAAGACTGTGGTTTGCTTGTGTGGGTACTCAACCAAATGTATAAACATAAATGTGGTGTGGAGGCAGCTTGCTTCTTCAAGATCTTAAATTCATTCCCAGAAATCCAACTATTTAATCTTCCATGACATTACTGGCTCCAGAAATTATTCGTAGAAGACACAATTTAAAGCATTTGAGGCGGAAGGCATCACAGTTATTTTAAGTTACTCTAGGACACGTGCTCCTTAGTTTTGACATTTGTCAGTTAGCTCAAACTATTAGGAAGACTAAAATCCAAAACAGGTTGCTATTGTGTAAGTTGCAAATAGYATAAAATAAATGGCAAATTCTAAGAAGTCAGTAGGCACGGATTAATACATGAAATAAAATATTTGCTTGGTGATTATTATGTCCATAGGGTATAAACTTTTTTCTGAAAAATCAATCTTAGAGAGAACTGTTTTCTCTTTACAGTATTTCATATCCAGAGGTCACTGGCCATAAAAGGTATTGAATCCATTATAAGTTTGCAGGAATTCTGAAAATCCTGTCACAGCTGAGTTTCTTGCAGTTTCCTCAGATCAATTTTATAAGCAGTAGTTCTGTAAAAATAATATTTTTTTGTTGTTGTTGTTTAATGCCTGAAGTTAAAATACAGCTAATATATACATAGATCAGTGGTCTTTGTTTAAGTGGAGAAGAAGATTTAATTTGGTGGTTATTGCTTCCAAATATTGTGTACTGAGGTTTAGGCTCAAGCTATTTTTGATCTACAGATAGTCATTGAATGATTGTTGACCTATGTACACATAAAAACCTTGTTCAATACTCAGATATATGACTGACTAAAAGGTCCTTCTGATTAAATAATAAACAAACGTAAAAACCACAGGACCAACTACAGAAACCTTTAAACATCTTTTGTCCTTCCCCTGTAGGCAACACAGTAAATTAAACARGAGCTTGGCTACCAACCTGGTTAGTTGAATCTCTCCACACTCTGCTCCTTACTGTAGCTGACAACTGTATCTCCTTGTTATTTTCAGATCCTTGYTTTCTGGCTCCTCTTCTGCATTTARCCCATYATTAGAAARATGTTTAACCYTCCATTTTCAATTATATTGATACATGTTAATGATTCAAATTGCCACATTGCAGTACACTGCGTGGGCAAAATTTGCTTCCATGGCTTCAACTAAATGTTATGCTATAGAGCTGAACAAGGAATTTTGTTCATTTCAGTGTGTTTAGGGACAGCTACAGATAACAGTGATTTATGCATATTGTCCTCTGGAGGCTATATGTATATGATTCAGGCCTTAGGACAGAATTCTTAGCAAAGGACACAGAAGGAGAAAGGTGTGAATATGATTAATGTAAATAGAACAAGTGAAAACAGTGCTAAAATGTAATTTTTTTTTTAGTTTAAGCACTGGAGAAAAATATAGTCATAGTGGTCACAGCAGTTATTCAGAGCTAACCTACAGGCCTATAGACTAAAAGCAGGCTTAGATTTTTCTGCCATGTAACACTGATGGCAAGACTGCAGACTTCTTTCCAGTGTCCTTTCTCTCACTCTTTTTGCTCTGGACCCTTTCTCTTTTTGAATGCAAAACTCTTTTGTCATCTTTCAATATTCTCAGCATTTAGTCAGTTTACTTATCTCTTAATTTCTCTGTCTTTTCTTGTAGAAATCTTCTTAATCCTCTCTTCAGAATGAGAATATGAACATAGAATGCTGCTCCAGTCTATAAGATTTGACTAGGTTCCTTGTGATGAAATATACTTGAATATAGCAGATTTATTTTCTTGACTTGAAATGCCAATAGAACACAAAACAATAGAGTAAAGGCACTCTAGTGACATCTTCACTACCAAAAGCCAAATCCATTGACATTTTAGAAATGAGCAATGACTAAAGAAAGCATATCTGAAATTTTCCTGGCTCATAGTRAAATCTGCGATTTGCTGTAACTGAATGAGAAACTAAAAAAGAGCCACARAGATAAAAGAAAGGTTTTTCTGGCTAGAGGCTTTCACGCAGAAAARGTATGAGTTGAATTCTCATACCTGAGTGCATGTATACGAACAGAAAATTACTACATGGTCTGGTGCTTCTCTAAAAAAAATATCCATTTATGTAATTGTGATGTAGCTTCATTTGGTGAAGGCAGTTATCTGAAAGTCACAGTAAAATCCTTGTTGTGGGACTGTTACAATACTGCTTTTTCTTTTATGTAAGCAAGACAAAGGATCTCTGCTATACACTCATGTAATTAAAGGTGTCTGTAAATAGGATCCACCTGTCTTAACAGCAGGCATTGCATTCTAGRAGCTAGTCTAGGAGCTGCAACACAGCCCAGAGGCTCAAAGGAAAACTGATACATTTAAATTAATTTGCAATCCAGAAATCAGCCTTATTTCATGGAGAATTTCCTCAAAAATGGGCGGGAATGCAGTGTACTTCCTAGTTATACAGGTGGGTTGTTTTTTATACACGTGGGTGGATAATGTCTCATGCCTTGCCAGGATACAGAGGGGCTTTTCTTTAGATTTTCCTTGTTCACCAGGTGAACGTGTCCAGTCCTTTTGTTAGACTAAACACAGAGAAATGTTGTACTGATATGGCTGTGATACTGAGTAGTCCTGACTGGAAGGAAGATAAAAATCCTCGGATTTCCGTGCTTGTTTTCAGTCTGCATTTCTTTGCTGCATTTGAATGTTCCTTTGAGTTTGTCTGGTCTTTCAAGGCCTTGAAAATCCCCCTCCTGCAAATCACAACCTTTTTCATGCTATGAAGTTTTATGCTCAGCCTTCAAGATTGTTTTCATTGTTCCCTTTTCTCTAAAATAGTTAATGAAAATCTCTGCTGTATGTGATCTGACTGTTAATAACATCCCTGGAGAACAGAGAAGAGAGCAAGAATTTATTTGCCCTGATGAGTCTGATTCTTCTGCCTCCGAGTCCATTCTGTTAAAGCAGACAACCTTTTGCTGTCAGCTCTGTGCATTCCTTATCACTCCTTCCTGATTTTTGTCTTAAACAAGGAGCAGCAGAGAAGTTCTGCTCTAGTCAGGTGCAAATATCAGGAAGGATTTGTGCCAAACCATAAATGTAAGCTCCATACAGACAAATTCTGCTGTTCAGGAGYGTGTCTGTGTACATGTATACACACATACATATCATATTTATGCACATTAAAAGATAGGATAGTAAAAATGAAGAGCAAGAAACAGGGAGAACCCMTTAGGATTTGCACACAATAAACACAAAACATCACTAACTTCTTTACATATCCCAGTAATAGCAGCCAAGTCATTACACTGATACTCTACTATACAAACCAATGAAAATTTAGATCAAACAAACTATGCTTTTGGGGATTTTTTTTTTTTGTAATCCACAAAACAATGTTATTTTTGGTGTATTTGTAAACACTKTATTGTATCAGTTATTGTTTATTCATAATTAGTCTCCAATAAAAGACTTATTCTAAGAGGAAATAGTTCTGCTACAAACCATTAATTTCCATGGACAAAATTTGAAAATCTACAGAAATAATTTGCAAGTCTAATGCAAGTTTTGGATTTGTTTTCTCTTTTCTAACCCCCTGCCCTGTTTCTGTCTTATTTACAAGCATCTTGCAGAAATTAATAAATAAACAATAGCTGAAATCTTTCACATTAATTATGATAAGGTGGCGTTTGTACAGAGATATTTAGCAAAGCGATCTGATGTGGAGGATTAACACTGAAACAAAGATGTGAATAAATACAATGTAATTGAAAGTAAATTCACTAATCACACACAGGATCACACTTTGAGATAAAGGTTTACCTATGCATTTAATATGAGATGGTAGAACTCTGCTGCTTGGACTGTGATAAATTGCTTAGTGTGTGTCTGATGGGATGGAAGACAAGAAGATATTATTCCTGAACCCCAGAACTGTCAAACCTGATTATTTCTGCAGAAGCTTGACAGCTTTGGGAGTGATAAAAGGAAACCTCTGTAGGGAAGAGGGGAGGAAGGAGACTAGAGGAACATTCTGAAGGTGTTTTTCATTGAATCATAGAATTGTTAAAGTCAGAAAAAACCTTTTGAGATCATCGAGTCCAACTGTTAACCCAGCACTGTCAAGTCCATCACTAAACCATGTCCCTGAATGTCACATCTACGTGTGTTTTCAATACCTCTACGGGTGTTGATTCAGCCACTTCCCTGGGCATCTGGTTCCAATGCTTGACTTTCAGGAGTAGAAATTTTTCCTAAAGCCTCCCCAATGCAACTTGAAGAGTGTGACTTGAAGCCATTTCCTCTTATCATATCACCTGTTATGTGGGAGAAGAGACAAAGCCCCACCTCACTACAACCTCTTTTACATAATTGTAGAAGTGACAAGGTCTCCTCTGAGGCCCCCTTTCCTCCAAGTTAAACAATCCCCACTTCCTCAGCTTCTTCTCAGCAGACTTGTGTTCCAGACCCCGCAGCAGCTTCATTGCCCTCCTCTGGACAAGCTCCAGCATCTCAATGTCCTTCTAATAGCGGGGGGCACAAAACTGAACACAGGATGTGAGGTTTGGCCTCAGCAGAGCTGAGTACCGGGGGACAATCACTGCTCTGGTCCTGCTGGCCACACTGTTGCTGAAAGGAGCCATGAAGTCATTGGCCTTCTTGGCCACCTGAGCACATTGTTGGCTTGTGAGCCAGCATTGCCAGGTCCTTTCTGTGGGGCAGCTTTCCGGCCACTCTGCCCCAGCTGTAGCACTGCATGGGGTTGTTATGACACAAGAACCAGGCACTTTGCCCTGTTGAAACCCATGCAATTKGTGTCAGCCCCTTGATCCAGCCTGTCYAGATCCCTCTTTTGAGCCTTCCTACCCTCCAGCAGATCAACACTCCCACACAGCTTGCAAACTTTCTGAGGGCACCCTTGATCTGCTGGTTCAAATCACTGATAAAGTATTTAGCAGAGTTGATTCCAACAGTGAGACCTGGGTACACAACTTACATGACTGCTGTCAGAAGGGGAGAAACCGTAATTCCTCTGTGACAATTCACAGGCTGTTCTGTGGTTTCTAACACATCAAAAACTCTTGCATCTCTGCTGCCATGTGGATCTCCATCCCCTAATTCCATAGAGACATATTTCTACTGAAATGAAGGTAGACCCTGTGTAATAATAATGGTTTGATTTGTTCTGTTTTTTTTTTGCTCATGGAAAAAAAAAATGAAAAAATGATATTGTCTTCAGTCTAGAAAAAGGGTTGGCTTTTACTAGTAACTTAAATCATACATCTGCAAAGGTAAAGAAAGAGTCAGTTCGTAGCAGAACTAATAAAAGAAGCCCTTACACATGGAGCACCTGTGGTCTCAATAGATTTRTCCCTGCCTAGGGACAATGTCTGTGGGGTCCCTGTGGCAGAGCTCATCTTRCAGCAGCTCATGAGGAAACTGAGTGAGCTGCCTTTCTTTTGGGTGATGAATGTCGAGCAGGCTTTTCAGGAGCTTTCCGCCCAAGCTGGCAAAGGGATGCTGTGGGGTGCTGGAGAACTGAGAGGGCACTTGCCAAGCTGTTGGAGGGGATGGAGGGGATAGAGGATGGTGGCAGTCCATTCTCAGACTCAGTGGCTAGAGAAAAGTTAGACCTTTCAGGACTTTGACATTGTTACTGTGTCTCTTAGGGCAAGAAAGGTGCGAAATGTTATGGGAAGAGCATGCACAGGCCCTGTCCTGCTGTTAGGCTGGCTCAGCATGATTTAACGTAATATTGGAGGGTGTGTGCTTGTTGTGACCCATCCCTGAAGACAAGGGCAACCCAGATTCTTGTTAATAGATCCCTTGGGGTGGACTGGAGCGAAACAGCATGGAACAATCAGGGTTTTAAATACATACCTGTGTGTGTATATATATATATATATATATATACACACATATATATATATATAAAATTTGGTTGCAATGGAAAGGAGGTATGTGGCCTTTTTTGGGTTTTCTTGTCATGCCTAAGTGTGAATGTGAATGTCCTGATGTCCTGGGTGAATGTCATCTTCCCAGGGAGGAAAACTGATTAAAAACACTCTCCTGTCTCCACAGTGTCTGCTTCTTATGTGGCTCAAAGCCTGGCTTGTGTCACCCTCTCTGTCTTATGTGCACCAGAGGTTTTGCGACCACACTCCTAAAATCTCACCTCCTCCCCCTCAGAGCAAACTTGAAATTTCTGTTTTTTTTCAAGCATCTAACTGTCCTGAAAAGTCAATAAMAACACTTCAACTTGTGCTTTTCTGTCCTGATTCATTGTGTTYACCTCAAGAAAGTGAGCTTCTCTGCTGCTCTTTGCTTCTTGTTGGGTTTTTGTTGGCTGTTGTAGTTGTCAGGAAAAGGAAAGGTCGCTGAGGAYGTTCCATGCTGMGTGCCAAAGTACACCAGAAATTTAAGTTTGCTATTAAGTGAAACTTAGTGTAGCGTTTAACAGAGCAGCAAGCAGCAAAAGGACCTTCAAGAAGCACACAAAAAAGGCTGGGAAAGGGTTATTATGGCGTTATCAATAGTTCAGATATAAGACTATATGAGCATGAATATTAGCAACATTCTTTGAAGATAATTGAAGATGAGTAAAAGGGAAGTGGAGCACCTGTAGAATGCCTGTCCCAGGTGTATTGTCACACTAGAAGATAAAAAGTGTCCAAGTCTACTTTTAGCCCAGAGAAATGTGACGGCCTGATGAAAATTTTGGCCTAATTTTTTAGTTTTTCAGAAGCAATTCACTATCAATTAATTACTTGATTCTCTTGTGGCGGCTACCTGCCATTACATAAAAATGGTCTAGTAAAAGTTTTTGTTGYCAATTAATTAAAMTGTTGAGGGAAATCAAACTTCCTCRAGATATTTGAATTATTTACAATTGCTAGACATTGGAGAAAAGCCTTCTCCCTTCTAATATAGCTAAATAAAGATTTCTTTTATTTTTGATGTGCAAGAATTRCAGTAAAATTGAGCTATATCATTCTGTTTCCTCCAGGGCTTCCTAGCAGAGATAGAGCAACCCAAACACTGTTGTAAAATAATATTAAGAACAAATGAGATAAAAACCCCAACATGACTTAGAGGTAAACCTGTGGGAGAAAAGTAAAGCTGCAGTGGAAATGCTTCGACTGTGAATTGGCAAAAGGGGACCCAGGCAACATCTCGTGGAGTGCATCACTGTTCTGGTCCAGGGAAGGCTGTCTGTACTGGAAAAGAGGAGTCTGAGCAGAGGCACAACCAATAAAGGAAAAGAGATGCATGAAGAATACAGCCACAGTACATAGATCAGGAAACATATTTGAATAGGGATATTGCATTTATGATTGAAAGATTAATTTAAACTTTGAGAAGGAAAGACATAGACTGTTTTTGTGCACTTAAATGTTAGTGCTTTCCATGGAGGGACCAATATTACACCTTTTTTCCTTTGTTCCTTTAATACTGAGTTGCCCAGGCTGATTATGTGATTTTAGCTTTGGATAGAGATATTCTGCTTGAAGACATCTTTACTCTTGCCTCTTACAGTACTCATAATTTTACTAGCTACTTTAAAATTTTTTTTGCTGCAAGAAAAAGGCATTTATGGGGGAGATGCACTGTTCTGCATTTTAGAGTTCAAGCAACAAGGAAACCATTAGATACCTGAATATGTTTTTTACTGCAAAAAGAAAACTCAGCAAAAAGTCATGCTCTGTTTCCTAGCTTTGATGGGATGAAGTATAATGAATGTCTAGCTTTAGTTTTATATACACTTGTAAAATTATGCTTATGTGGTGCTTACACAACATGACTTAGGCCCCTGCAAGTGTAGACAATCACTAAATACACTCATATTCCCTTCACTTGGCAGGAAGTCTAGCTCTCTGTTACTCTTCCAAGATTGTATTTTTTAAACTTTGTTTTAAACAGCTCCTCAACTGAGAAGATGGGAAAGAGAAATACAGTTTGACATTACACTCTTGTTTTTCTTTTTTTTTTGTTTGCTTTTCTGGAGGAAAGGCCCCATTCAAATTTTATTTTAATGAGAACTGATAAATCAAATAAGGAATTTCAAGATTTCTTAACGAATGTATGTAACCAATATGTGTAATGTATACATACAGTTATTTAATGAATCTTGAGATCTAAGAGTATTATAATTAGTATTATGGTTAAAACATATGTAAAGAAGTATGTGCCTGCAGGTTAATTTAGATGTAGAAAATACTTATGATGATTAAGACATGATTTTCTATGCATCTCATCTTTATTTGTGGTGCACTTTGTGAATGGAGCAAATTACTCCATACATCCTTTTTTTTTTGCTGTGATTTTTTTTTTTGCATCATAGTAATTGCTGAACTACTTACCTTTCAGATTGCAAAAAGCACAGCTGATTGAAACAGTTGTAACACATTGCAAAATATTTTCACCTCATCATATTTCTTTATTTCCAAATGTCATATTTTGATAGCACATTATAGAAACTTAACCTGGAAATTTTGGTACTTCTTGGGATGTAARGTCCACCAAATGCAGGGATAAAAGRACAAYRGTAATTCCCATGAAATTTGTGCCAGCTAATATATAATGTAAGAAAAAAGAAAAGTGTCACCRATACTGACAGATTGAGTGCTTTCCCTAAAATTCAATTAGTTTCACTTTTCATTTGAAAATTGGAATATAATTTCATTAAAACTATCCTACTTGGAAAAAAAAATGGCACAGAAATCTCTCAAGCACGTTCATTTATGCTATAATGATACACTGGTTCAAGATGGCTGCTTTTATTGCAGCTTTCTGTTTTATTGTTTGAATCCCTCATTGSTCTGGAATGGATTGCAACATAAATCATGTGAAGGCTGGCAGCAAAAAGAAATCGGGAGTGCCAGATTTAGAGATGTATCTATGGAACACACACTGCAGATTCATTTTGGCTTTAAGAATTAGCAAGACTAAGAATGCTATTATAGTTCTTAAAAGTTCAGGACAGGGGAACATAAGACAATTGCTAGCAAGGTTGCTAAATTCTTTAAACTTTAGAAGGTGAGGGCTATTTAGAACCAGATTTGACTTCTAGATCTTTCGAGTGATGCCAAAAGCTCAGGCTCAAATGTAAAGGAGTCTTTGACCATGGTCTGAAGATTATCTCAGCTTCCTTATCTTTCTCTCATTCACTTGTYCTTTCAGATTTTCACCCTTTTGCTCCCTTGCTTTTTCCTTCTCAGAATTACTTGTTGTAAACGTTCCTGGATTTAAGTGGAAGAGTGTGACTACAAAAAATACATTTTGCCAAAATTTTGAAAGCGTGGAGGGGAATGATCTCTGCTGCACCATCAGTGTTGACACACAAAGATATGAGATGGTTACCAGAAATTAAGTTAACAAAGACTTAAGGAGCAAAAGATAATGTCATGTATTTTATATAAAATAAATGTTGCAAAAATAACCTAGTATCTTTATTGTAGGAAATGACATAAGTTGGTGCTGAAACCCTGATGATAACTGTTATTACACAGGCTTCTGCTAATATTAGAAGTGCATAAAAATCTTGGTTTGGAAAACTGAATGATACAGTAACACAGAGTCAAATAGCTGTTCATGGCTAAAAAAGGTTAAAAAAAATTTTTGGAATGTATTCTGGAAAAGACACACCATCGAAACCAGGTTCATTTGAATTGTACAAGGAACTAATCCAGGAAAACTTCAGATAATAAATGCTTTTTAAAATCTAAGAGTTTTCATTTTTGGATCACCTGTTCTGCTGTAGAAGTTTTCATTTAAAATCTGTCTTTTGAAGAGTTAGATGTTATCTAGATGTTAGATGTTAGATGTTAGATGTTAGATGTTAGATAAATGTTATCTTCAGAAAACATTTTGATGTCTGATCATCATCCATCTTCTGAAAGAAACGTAGCATTTTCCTTGATGCCATTGAATAATGGCTTCCTTTGAGCTTCCCAGTGACAATATTTTAAATGATTTTACTCCTGCTTTCTTTCCTCCATGGAAAATTTCAAAAGTGGGCTGTCTTCTCTATAAAAGTTTCAAAACTTTGAAGGGAAAGGTAATTTGAAGGTTGACTTAATATAAACTATGAAAGTGCCTGCCAAAGTATCCAAGATCAAGGTAACAGCTGCAACTTCAAAAGTGAAGCTTAAAAGCTTCAATGCACATGAAGAAGAAAAGGTTCCCTTAATCTGTCATAAAGCATCTTTTGTAGTAGCAGGCAATAAGAAGRCTGAGAACTAAGCATTACCACAGAGTATACTCACACTTTTGAGTCACTGCAAGCTCTCTGCAATCCAACTGAAAAAATTTGTCTTTGGGCAGCCACACTGTCCAATGGAGGGAGGTTAAAACTTGTCACAAACAAACCAAAACACAGACACGCATCAAGGAAAAAAACAAATTATGTCAAAGAAGAGTTGTATTTTGGGCTAGCTTTTTATCCTTACCCGTGAAAAATAAAATGTGTCATCTATCCTGTTCATGAAATAAGCTAATGTAGTTCAATGTGAAATAAAGACAACAAATTTGACTTGGTTCTCTGGACATCCAATCAGATGACAATCCACTATRACTGGTTATAAAAAGACTACTTAAAAAGACCAGATGTTAGAAGAAATGATAAATAATGAAAAKGAAATGGAGAAAGACAATTTGAACWGGTAGCATAAAACKGACCTGACTGGAATAGCTTTCAACAAAGTTACCGTGTTTGAAGTCTTTTCTAACAGCTATAAAAAAGTGCTACTGTTAAGCATGTTTTAGTGAACACTTGAATCACCTAATGAAATTGTTAAATGTCAATTCTATTTTCAGGTAACTCCCATATCATGAGTAGTTCAGCTATTAATTCAAGTAAAATAAATTTTGAAGCAAAGCCCAGCCTGTAGTTCATATCTAACTAGTTATTTTGCCAAAAAGGCAAAATTGTCTTTCTCTTCCTGTGAGGTAAGGACATAACAGCCAATGAACATCTCTGTCTACAGAGAATATTCTGCTGAATGTTATTGGATCTATTGGTACTATTGTATCTCATTGATTATTTTTAAAATAAGTAATAAGAATAATTCCTTTTTATGAAATAAACCTATTTTCTACTTGGACTAGAGTTTTCTCATTAAACTCCTGCTCTCTTAATGTTTTTTTTCTGTAGCCTTATAACAAAGTTACTTTTATTTTTTTGGTAGAACCCTTTACATATACTGTGAGATTTAGTGTAATTCATGTATGAAGTAATTCATGTATGAAGCTGTGATTRAATATCAAAATCTGAAGCCAAATGGTAAATTGAATTCTTTGTAACTGGCCTAAGACAAGTGGGGTGAATACTTTATTTATTAATGCATGTAAAAATTCTTTTTTTTTGCAGAGCTATTGAAGGGCATATTTTCTCCTCCTAGCAGGGGGACAGATACCCATAAAGCCACCAGTTAGTGCATCAGCAAGACTTTGGTGACTTTGCAAAACTAATTTGGTAAGGATCTAAGTGCTCAGAGTTCCTGAGAAAGAGTTGCCTTATAAACAGGTTAATATACAGCTTAAGTRTAGCCAAGAAAAGACAAATCCACAAGTAATTACAAAACTCAAACAGCATTTTTGTAGTACAAAATGAGGAGATAATATATTCTGAAGATGTCTTGCAGTTTTATTGAGTATTTTTGGTTAATGGCTTGACAATGGAATAGGGTGGAATGGGGTGTAGCCTCATAAAATTAGCTGATGATTCTCCTGTGGGATGAGCTGCACTTWCTTTGAAGGTCAGTGTCAGAACACAGTAGAAGGAAACAAGTTTCTTAGTTATACACCTAATTCCCTGATTCATATAAGTATCMTTCTCCAGGTGGTTTGCTGTTCTTGGGTGAGAGACAAGACAAATTCCTGTTGTTTCCTTAATTTTTCTTACCATAATGGTAAGCAAAATGCTCTCCAGCTCTCAAGTGTGTAGAAATATTTGTAATTCAGAATACATCAGATACTCGATAAGTGAGCTTTTAGGACCTACATTTTTTAATGGCATTATAAAATGTTATTAATGATCACTTTAGGCACATATTTAGGTTTCTACTTCATTCTTAATGATGAATGTTATAGCAGTTCAGTTTAGTAAATCTATACCTGCTGACTTCTTTTCTTCCTCTTCACCTTAGCTATGTTACTGTAATGAATTGTTTTCTTTATAATATTGTAAATTTGACTACAGTGAAGCAAATGCTACATCATAGTCACACCTTCAAGAAAAACCTCCCWTAAAAATTAATGGGAGACAATGTTTCAGAGTAGGGAACGTAATCTGATGTTTTAGGAAACCTTTTAGTATAAATCATTTGAATGTATATTCATGCATGTTGTTCTGGCAAACTGAGGAAAGGGTGTAATCTGGAATAATTTTCTATAGTCCATAAATTTTAATGGTGCTCAAACCAAGTGTCATGGAGAAGATGAAGAATCCAAGCAAAATATGCAAGAAAAAGAGTAGTTAGGATGCACWTATTAGGGAGACAGATAAATGAGGGGAAATTGATCACAGAGAATTATTATCAACATAAAATAAAATGGGATTGGAACACTCTGCTCCATTTATCACGTGCTAAACCTGTAGGCAGSATTTTGCTAAAAATCTTGTACTTATTCCCTGATAAGAGAGTTTAAATTTAAATTCTCAGGTCAATAGTTTTGCAGCATTAAATTTGCCTTCAGCTAAATTAAACAAGTTATATTTTCAATTTTRTTTAGAAGGTAAGGATGGAAGGTCTATAGATACAAATGGCAGGAATATATCCAGGGGCTCTGAGGAGCAATTCAATAGGTTAGCCCCAAAGTGGACTTTTTATTACATTACTCCCACAAGAACATGCAGTAAAAGCCACTTCTCTAGTATWTGTCAGGAAAGTAGACTGCACATAATTTCACTTTTTGCCTGTGAAGAAGGGTAATGAATAATACCTCGGTCTACAAAGAAAGTAGATATCTGAAAGAGAAAAAGGCCATCCAAAAAATGGTTTGGATCCCCTTAAAAGTRTTTGTGCTGTTAATGTGCTTGTTTAGAACAATTGAATGATCTAGTGAAGCACTGAGACAAGCTCAGAATGGGTCCGGCCAAACTGAAGAAGAAAAAAAAGAGATTTTTTAGCTTAAGCTTAAGTATAGAGAATATAAAGAGTAATCCACCATAACAGCCTCTGCTTACACTGTGGTGGTCAGAGATGCAGATAAGAAAAAGTTCTCTCATCAGGATTTGCAGCCACTGTCAAGTCCAGTTTTTCCAGGTGCCTTTAGCCTTTGAGGGTATGCACCCCAAAGCATGGGACCAGGTGTGATGTTTACTGAAATAAGGTCCTGAACTTCCCTTGTGGGCATTGATGTTATGGATTTAGGCTTAAAAAAACCCCATGATCCATATATTTTTGAGAAAGTCATCAAAATTCTAAGCATCTTGTTCACCTGATTCATGTGTAAATATGACTAATCTCGTTGATAATGAGAATCAGCCATTCAAACCCCTCAAAACAATTTGCAATTTTTTCAGGACACTGAGCAACAAAGCTAGGTATTTACATTATTTTCCCTATACAAAGACCTATTGCTTGTTACTCTGATGCTTGATCATGCTGACTGGGTTGGATTGTGCTAACAAAGAGGTTTAACTAATTGAAGAGTATAACCAATACACAAATGGAATTCAAGTACTCTTGTTTTAACCATTKGTACTTAAAATATGAATTTTACCAATAGAATAATTTAGGAAATTAGGTAATAGTTAAGAATTTTCAGTTTTCTGAGTGTAAACAAGCTAAAGCTATGAAGGTCTTTTTGGAGCTGTTTTATTATTATTATAAATTTTTAAAAAATGAAATGCTACTGCCTTTCATGATACATGAGGTGTATCATGGGGTTAGTGCAGTAAATACTGCTTTTGACTAGGCTAGAGGATAGTGCAGCAAAGATGTCTAGATGGCTGTTAAGATGAAAGAATGATTAGTGTCTAAGGTCCTTAGAACTCTGAAATGTGTACATAACATTTCAGGTGTTTTTTTCCTCAGTATAATTTATTTAGTGGTTTTCAGAGCAARCTGTGGAAATGACAAAATGGGCAGGTGGTGCTACTGCTTAAACCCTGTGCTGTCCAGAATAACAAACTCTTCAAGGGTTGTTTGTTGCTCTTTAGTTTATGAGGAGAATGGCAATAATCACAAGAGTAGCAGGCATAAGTAAAATGCTGTTGTTGAGTGCTTCATAATAACAATTTCCATGAAACAGCCTTAACAGAACTCCCTGATGACTTACAGAGGCTTAACCATTACTCTAAATTATCTGCAAACACATAAATGGTGCTGAAGTTACTACATTTTAAATCTGGAAAACAAAGTCCTTTTGCAACTGCTTAGGTGCTTTTTTTCTTAAATATGGCACATCAGGGATTTGATTTGTTGTTGTTGTTGTTGTTGTTGTTGTTGTTGTTTCTGTTGTTATTCTTCAGGAGTGAAGACCCACCTGCAGAGGCCAGATTATTACCTTGACTGAAAAAAATCAATTAAGAATTTTTTATTCTTGTCAATAGCTCTACAGTGCACGATGGATTTAGACAAAGCTCTCAGAWTTTTATTTTCCTATTTATGCACATAATTATAAACATTCTAACTATTCATAAAATCTTTCTGTCTTCAAGAGTCATGCTTTATTCCACTCAGTACTTCTGAAATTATCTTCTTCCTGAAATATCAGACTGAAYAAGGCAAAAACGTGCTGCAGACCTAAGAATTGCTAAATAGTTGTATGAGGAATGTGGTAGAAAGTGGAAAAAAAATATTCAGTTTTGCCTACAGGTACATGTTCTGTTTTGATGTCTACTAGATTTTACAGAATGAAGAGCACAAGAAAAATTTTAATTAATTTATTAAGGACAATTCACCTGTCTGTACATAACTTTTTAGTGCTCCATTGCAATAACAGATTGATAGTGTGTAAGCCTTAGTATCAGGGACATTCACAATCTTGAGAAGTGCAAACCTCAGCAAGGGAAGGTCCAAGATCCCGCACCTGGGTTGATGCAAACTCAAGAACAAATACAGTCTGGGCAGAGAATAGGTCAAGAGGAGTCCTGAGGAGGAAGATTTGGAAGTTTTGGCTGATGAGAAGCTGAGCATGACCCAGATAGTTGTGTCCYGGGCTGCATCCAAAGCAGTGTGGTCAGCAGGGYGAGGGAGGGCATTCTGCCCCTCTGCTCTGGTGAGACCCCCCCTGGAGTGCCATATCCAGGTCCGGGGTCCCCAGCACTGGAAGGACATGGATCTGTAGGAACAAGTCCAGAGAAGGCCAGCAAGATGATCAGAAGGATGGAGCACCTCTGCTGTGAAGACAGGCTGAGAGAGCTGGGGTTCTTCGTCCTGGGGAAGAGAAGGCTTTTGGAACACCTTAGCAGCCTTCCAGTACCTGAAGGGGGCTTCCAACAAAGGTGAAGAGGGATCTTTTACAAGGGTATGAAGTAATAAGGGGGAATGGCTTTGAGCTGAAAGAGAGTAGGTTTATGTGAGATACCAGACAGAAATTATTTACTGTGACCCTGGTGAGGTTTGGAAGAGGCTGYCCAGAGGAGTTGTGGATGCCCCATCTGTGGAAGGGCTCAAAGCCAGGTTGGATGGAGTTTTGAGCAGCTTGGTCTAATAGAAGGTATCCCTTGTCCATGATAGGAGGGTTGGAGTGAGACAATTTTTAAGGTTCCTTTCCTACCAAAGCCATTCTGTAATTCTATAAATCTATGATAACTTTTTAAATTCCAGGGACTATATCAGACATGGGAGGTAGTTTTCATTTGCCACTGATACCAGTTCCTTTTTTTTCTATTATCCTGGCTTGAAATCACTCCTCAACAAGCAATAATTTGATGGTATTTCCTGTAATTGACACTGGTTTCGGAAAAGTAATACYGTGATTTTCTATCCAGAAATTTTCATTGTTATTTTAAATACCCTGATATTATTTCTATGGATAATTTAAGAAGTCCTGTGTGTATTAGGTGTAAAGAAATTCAGAGATAATACAGTAGGCCAGGAAAAGCACTGTATGAGGATATACTTTTCTAACAAATCTAGAAAAAATGTTTAGATATTATTAGATAACAAAAGGACAGTAAGTGTGGTCCAGGAGAAGCCCACTGGCACATTGGAGAGGAGGTTAAAGTACTTCAATATATTGTATTATGTAAAAAAAGGGAAAGAGAAACAGTGAACCACAAAGAAATTATTTACTGACTCTGGCATTTTCAGAGCTATGAATTCTCATTTCTGTCATCTATTTATTCATTCACTCTAAATTCTTCATCCTGTGTGTAATGCAATGTGGATCCTTTGGATTTAGTGATTCTGTATTTACCTGCAGTCAAATTACCTATAAAAGATAATGGAGTAAAAACTGGATTTATACATATATTTTAACTACAGTAGTTCTAAACTCAAAGAGATTGCTCATGTGAGACAAACTAGACATGAAAATAATTTGGCCAAAAACAATTAAATAACATTCTGTTTGTTTTCTTTTCTTGGATGCCGTATTTATAAAGATGAAAAGCCTCATACCTTTAGGGGGAAAAACCTTTTCTCTGTAGCTGGGTTCAAGCTGTTTAAATTTTTATCCAGCAGATGTTTCCACTGGCGTATTTAGGTTTCCTTATATTTGCAATAAGCAACTTTACACAACTTTATGGTAAAACATCCCAATCTGTAAGTTGCTGCTTCCTATGGTTGATTTGCCTCCTACAAATATCTCTCCTTTTCCTCAGTCTTTGAATAGCTCTTATATTAAATTACAGATAAATTCTGCATTACAGGCAATTTACACTTCTCAATAGTATGCTTGTCTCATGTCTTATTAGCAATTGTGAGGATAAGTAAGACATTTCAACTGGAATGTTCTCTTTTGTCCTAAGGTTCTTGAGCTGAGCAGTATTTACTGGTGGATGAGAATTCATACAAATTATTTTTGATTGATTAAAGTGATGCCACAAAGTACAATATGGCATTGTACTTTATGGAATTTTACTTGTTAAATTTGTTGTGGTACATTTGAACCCAAGATTTATGATTACATTGCAGTCCCTTAATGAGTATGAGTTTTATTTTATRTTTTATTTTATTTTATTTTATTTTTCCTGTTTTCAMAAACYAGACAGATCTTGAACTCCTAARCTATATGTGAGTTRTGAMRAAATTGGAAACTTAATAAATAAAATAATGAGAAGATTTCAATGTTCTTACAAGTGTCTTACTGKCAAGTCTTTCCATCTGTCAATATTTCGGTTTTTTTAGGCATGTGTTTGTTAACACAATAAYRAAGTTTCTTTTGGGGGRAAAAACCCCAACCAAAAAAAMCCTCAAAGAACCTTGGATATCAAAAAATAAAACTACAGTCTTAAAAAATGTTTATAGAAAATCAGAAAATAATTTGTTATGATTCAAACAACCTTCTTTTCCTTGCATCAAAGAAAATATTTTAATGGATGGAGATCTAAATTAGGAGCCCATAAAATATTTCTGATATATTAAATAATGTGGTAGTTGTCTTACCATTATTTCATTTATATGAATATACATATTCATTTGTATTTCTTTTATAATACATTCAATTTTTTCCAAGGGTCTTTCAAGCTAGCTATCATTCTCCTCATGAGACAGAACAGTAAAGAGAGGAGAAGATTCATGGGAAGAGTATTCGTACCTTGGCCACACTTGGGTGTTCAGAATGCTGGACTCGTTATGTGTAAAAGACCTCATAAATGCCTATAACAATGTGGCAGACACATGTTTTTGGGTTCCTGAATATCAATTAATTCTTTTAATGTAACCTGTTCTTTCAGTCCTTGGCAGGGCCAATTTGGGAAGAACTCCTGTGGTTGAACTCCTTTACAATGGACCCTGGCTTCTAATGTCTCATAATGAAGGAAGAGCTTCATTAGGAAGAGCTTCACCCATCACATCTCCCATCACTCCTTAAAATCCTTCACACAGTGTGTCTATCAGAACCCAGAGTGACTCTTCTGCATGATAAATTGCCCTTTAACAGAGTAGTGAAGTGTTTTCAGTGCAAAATTATGCAATACATCAAAAGTAAGTTTGGGGACAGTCTTTAGTAAGCAGAATTTAATAAGAAATTAAATCAGGTGCTGCGCTGATTATGTTTCTCATTTGCCTATATAAGCCTCCTTCATTCTCGGTGTACTGGAATTCAAGAGTTTTTATCCTCCTCCAGTGATACAGAGTGCAAGGGCTTATTGGCTTACTCCAGTCAAACTCATCACTTTCACTGTCATGTATTCCAGTTAGGGCACATTTTTGCAAACAAAGGAAATTAATGACTTGGAAATTATTTAATAGATGGAAAAAATATTATGGTTTAAGGGAAGAGTTAGATTTTTTTTATTTTAATCCATTTATTTGTAAACCTCAATTCTAGGGACATCACACAGGTTGACTGGTGAAATACAGTTCATTTGAGATGTTATTCTGATGGTTTTTACAGCCAAACCAGTGCCTCAGGACTCCTAATCTTGTATTCAACAAGCCTTAAATATCCTAAATAATATATATGAGTTTCTGTAAGCTTTGTTGCCAGTAATTTACTGGAGACTGGGTTTAATCACAAAATCTTTGGAATGTATGTTGATATATGGTACTAGCTAACTCCAGGAGGAGGTGAGAGATTTAGGAAAAAGGAAATACAACTACCATTCCATCTTCTGTTAAAGAACAGTTAGGTTATATCTTCAAAATTATTTTACTGACCTATAGAATAATTGTAGCTATTTCAATGACTATGGATATATTTTATATGTAAAGATTTTTTTTTTTTTTTAAACAGAAACCTCTGTGAAGCTCAGTTGAGGGTATTTATTATGCCAAACAAACATACTTTTCTGTTGCATGTGTGATAGGAACAGCTTAGAACAAACTGCATTGATCATGTTTTTTTTTTTTTCATTTTCATTTGGCACACTAGTCCACCTCCTGTATAATGGATAGAGGAGATGTTTGTCTCATCTTGATTTCAATCATCCTTGATTTCAATTCTCTCTTTGCCATAGTCTTGGGTGACTATTTCAACTAATGGTTGATAATTTATCACTAAGAGGGGAACTGATATGTAATTGGATGAAAGGGAGATTGCTTCTCTACAAAAATCTGTGTGTGCTTTTCATTCCTCACAAAAGCTCCAAGTATATTTGTTTAGTACTTGTTTAGACTTTTCATGTCATAAGAAATGTTTCTTTCTGACAAAAGTCAGTGAGGAAAGAAATGTTTCTGCCAGGATAAGCTACATATAATTTGATTTAGGTCATCATTCTGTGGTTGTATGGAGGATTTTCTTGGTTGTTTTGAGTGTGTGCCTGTTGGTTTAGTGTGGTTTCTGAAGGTGCATTGCAACCATCAGAATTCTGCCTATTTAGTATTCTTCTCACATAAGGCTACAGAGAGAAAGTTTTTGTGCCCAGGAATAACTCTCCAAAAGACTTTTTGGAGGCTTGTTAGAAAGTTCCCATAAACCAGACATAGCTCTAAGGAGATGGATTGGTGGGCAGAATGAAGGTGAGGAGACACAGATGATGGACACAATTTGTCTCATGGCTGTCCTTATCACAGATGTGTACAACAAAATATATTCACTGAGCACAATAAAACGCAGTCACCTTTGCAGCATTCCTCACGCAACAGCTGTTTAATTGTGCACAACAACATAACAGTAATACACAACCACTTTAGTGGCAAAATATTCCCTTCACTATTAGAAAATTATGCAGAGAGTTAATAATAAGGGGCACAAGGCAATTAGGAACATTCTATTTTAGTGCATGAAGTACAGAGCATCCAACTGAATATATGCTATGGGATGTATAATGACCATAATGGCCAGGACACAAATTTGTCTGAAAGAGCAGCCCCGAATGTTGGTTTCTTCGTAGTGTGAAGAACTCTTAAAAAGGGTGAAATTCAGAGCACAAACACCCACATATTAAAAAAACGGGCAAGATGTCACATTGTGGAAATGTAGACCTCTCCCATAGTTTTGTATGCATGCAATTAGAAAAAAACATTTTTAAGCATGCCCTTTTATATGACATTTTACTTATATAAAAAGAAGTAGAAGCTCAAAGTCCCAGTGTAAAGCAGCTAAAAAAGATCAAAGTATTTGAGGTTATGCAACAGTAAGTTTTGTGAAATTAAGTAGCAGTTTGAACTTTGACAGCTTAATTTTTCAAATCAGCCTAAACTTCAAAGGATTTATCTTCTTTTAGAAATATATTTGAGGGGAAAAAAAAAAATAGAAGCACAGTCTGACATCTACTTATTGTCCCCATATTGGAAATTCCTTTCCTTTGACATGCCTTGTCTCTGAGGCTTGGATTTACAAGCAACTAGACACTGCTACACAGCAATTTTCAAACCCATAAAACTTTCTTTGAGGGGAAAGGAATATGTTAGCCTAAGGTTTGTGCTTTCAAATGGACTTTCATCCTCAGCTGTTTCTTTTCATTATTTGAGGGTTAGTGCTTGACCTTGCTTTTCTGAATGTGAATCAAAACTAAAATGATACAAATTGTTCAGGAGGTAATTGTCCAATTCATCATTAAGAACACAATTATAAAATAAAACTGCTGTCTCAGAGAGTAAAATAAGTAGGTGTTACCAATGTTAAAAGTCAATGAGGATGGAAATGGCTTTGCGTTTGTATCACTGTAACAAACCAGGAAACTTCTGGAAAAAAAAAAAAAAAAAAAAAGGTGGTTGCATGTAATTCCAGAAAGAATCCTGTAAGCACAAAACCTTGAGGCTAAAAAGTTACTTTTGGCAAATGTTAAATAAAGGCTTTCAAGCAGGCAGAAGAAACTTGATAAAGTGGAATTAGAGTTATTATTTACATTTATTTACAAAAAGTAGACTGAAATGTTCTACTTATCATGTCACCAGCTTTCTTTTACGAGCTGATGCTGCCTCTTTACTCAGATACCATCTTCATCTGGACCTTTATATTATTTAACATTCTGAAAGCATCCTCTTTTTATGGGTTTTTATTTTTTTTTTAAACTTAACTAGAAGTAAGTAACAAAAAATGTTTAAAATGATAAAACTTTCAAAAGGAAAAGGAATAGAAAGTGGAGATTTCTGGCTATGGAAAGTTGAATGTCAAAAGCAAAATTGTGTGTTTATGCGGTGTCAATGTACAATGCGGCATCAATGTACAATACGGTATAAATGTACATTCATTCTTGTTTGCTACTATCTGTAATCTCTAAATTTTGAATTCTAATTAGAGATTCTAATCTCTAATTTTTTAATTGAGTGTTAAATACAAGCTAAAAGCCTCAAGTAGCTCTGATGGTATTAAGAAAAGACAGGATTTGGCACTTAGTGCCATGGTCTGGTTGACAAGGTGGTTTAGGTCAGAGGTTGGACTTGTTGACCTCAAAGGTCTTTTCCAGCCTAGTTGATTTTGTGATCCTGTGATAGCAGATGGAAGAGGTGAGATCTGTTTTTTTAAGAATGAAAAGAAAAGGTTATTTGTGAGCCTGACTGCATTCTTATAATAAATATTGTGGAGTAATAGGAGCAAAGCTGTAGAGTGGAAGCAATCAGTGTTGAGGATCCAAAATCCACCATGCCTGTTGG
>NW_026624050.1:0-1477 GCF_030028575.1 Malurus melanocephalus
TTTTAAACACCAACAACCTGCTCTAGGAAGCTGCTGTGCCTTCCTGCATTAGAATCCCTTTCCCTGGAATAAACCACCTTTCAAATGCCATCAGCCTGGTCTGGAAAGCCCCTGTTCCTTCCGTCAGTGGCACCCCTTTCCCTGGAATAAATTGTGTTTCAAACACCATCAGCCCAGTCTAAAAAGCTGCTGTGCTTTGCTGCATTGGAATCCCTTTCCCTGGAATAAACCACCTTTCAAATGCCATCAGCCCAATCTGGAAAGCCCCTGTGCCTTCCTGCACTGGTACCCCTTTCCCTGGAATAAATCGTGTTTTAAACACCATCAGCCCGGTCTAGGAAGCCCCCGTGCCTTCCTGCACTGGCATTCCTTTCCCGAAATAAATTGTGTTTTAAACACCATCAACCTGGTCTAGGAAGCTGCTGTGCCTTCCTGCATTGGAATCCCTTTCCCTGGAATAAACCACCTTTCAAATGCCATCAGCCTGGTCTGGAAAGCCCCTGTTCCTTCCGTCACTGGCACCCCTTTCCCTGGAATAAATTGTGTTTCAAACACCATCAGCCCAGTCTAAAAAGCTGCTGTGCCTTCCTGYACTGGCATTCCTTTCCCTGGAATAAATCGCGTTTTCAAACGGCACCAGCTTCGTCTCTCCCTTTCTGCCTTGTTCCCCCGCCAACAAAGTTGTCCTTCTCTCCCTTCCCTTTCTTTCCTGGTAACCTTTCCAGGCAACGAATTGCGGGGGGCAATTACGCCGTGTGCTAAAGAGAACATTAAGGCAGCCGCGATTTCAGCGGAGGATGTTGCTCGGCAAGCAGCGACACAAAAGCAGGGCTGTGAAATTCATCAAATTGCCGGTTGGCTGGAGCACGCATTTACAATGCACCCAGAGCCCCGGCGAATTATCTGAAATCAGTTTGTTATTTCTTCTCCTTTTATTTCCCCCTTTTTACAAGGGAGCAAATGAAAAGGTTTGAAATTGCCTGTTGAAGGAAGGGTCTGGCCTCTCTTTCCTCMGAGACTCCGGCGGTTTTCCTGCATCGATTCCGGGCGGGAATGTGCTGGGGTTTGTGGCAGGCGCTGGGAGGCTCCGTCGCTCGTGGAATCACTGAATCCTCAACTGGTTTGGGATGGAGGGACCTCAAAGCCSATCCTGCTGTGGGCAGRGGCAYCCTYCAGGKTGCTCCAAGCCCCATCCAGCCTGGCCTTCCCACAGAGCATCCCCTCACGCTGCTCTGGTGGYGGCTGTTGSACACTGTGGTGGCATTTTGTGGGGMCACCCCCTGTGGGTGACAGTAACAGAGGCACCAGCAGGTCCCCAGCGTCCAGCACCAACCTGGGATCCCAGCACCCATTTCCTCAGGGAGGGAGCTGTTGGAGAGCATCTTTCCTTTCCTTTCCTTTCCTTTCCTTTCCTTTCCTTTCCTTTCCTTTCCTTTCCTTTCCTTTCCTTTCCTTTCCTTTCCTTTCCTTTCCTTTC
>NW_026624050.1:3468-5362 GCF_030028575.1 Malurus melanocephalus
TTTTTTTTTTTTTTTCTGAGGCCATTTGATGGATTTCTGTAAAAAACCTGAAATTTTGTGACCTTCCCAGGAGCCCATGAAAAGCTTCTGCTCGGATGGAAACGGAGCTAATGGTAGCTGGAAATCAGGAAGGAAAATCTGTTCCTTGGTGCTTCCAAAGAGGGWTGGAGGATGAAGGTTGGAGCTGGAGGATGTCAGGAGGTCCCTGTGTGGGGCCTGGGGTGGTTGGAAGTTATTTCTCAAATTTTCCATCTCATTTGGAGATTTTGGGATGGGGCTGGCAAGGAGGTTCTGGTAGGATAACCCAAGGTCCAGGAATGCAGAGGTGCCCGAGATGCCCCACCCCCTGGGTCATCTGATTTCCAAAAACATCATCTGCAGTAAAAGGCAGCTCCAAAAACATTAATCCTGCAGATTTCCTTTGGCAGAGAGAGACCCAAAGGCTTAAAAACCTATTTACAGCTCTTGTGCCTCGCATTTACTGAGGGATGGGGCATTTTGGGGGTCAAATTCCAGTTCCCACCCTAAAGAGCATCCCTGGAGGGGACTCACAGAGACCCAGCCCAGCACAGACTCTGCCCCAGAAAAGCTCCAGCTCTGCCTCTGTTGCTGTGATTTGTTTTCCAGGGAAGCTCCAGCTGCTCCCGATCCTCCCATTCACACGGAGGGGAAGTCGAGACGGGAGCGGAGCACGAAGCACTCGTGGGGAGCTCTTGTCTCGGGAGCTCAGCCTCGTGGATAATTGAGTTGTTGTAATGAAGTCTGGGCTCGGATCTTCAAGGAGGAATTTGTTTTGGAAAGAGACTCTCGACTTAATTTAGATTTCACGCTTTTTCCCTGCGCTCGCTGCCGGTGCTGGAGGTTTTATCGGCCAACTGGGTAATTTCTGGAGGTCGAGTGGGAGCAGGATGGGGCTCTCCAAGGAGTTTAGGGGTGGAATCACCAGCCCACGGTGCCGTGGCAGCATCCAGAGGGTCTGAGCTCCAGCACCGACAGGGCTGAGTCCAGCTCTGACCCCCCGGGAGCTGCTACATCTATGGGGTGGTGACACCCTGAAGTCCCCAAGG
This sequence comes from Malurus melanocephalus, assembly GCF_030028575.1. Lineage (NCBI taxonomy): Eukaryota > Metazoa > Chordata > Aves > Passeriformes > Maluridae > Malurus > Malurus melanocephalus. The sequence goes on from NW_026624050.1 coordinate 4,536, forward strand.
AGCCAGGGGCTGGATTTGCCTGATAGATAATGTTCTCCAGGCTGGGAAAAGAATTTTACCTCTTCTGTTCCAGCTGAAATGGAAGAAATACTGGGATGGACTTCCCAGTGCCCGCTTACCCAGGGAGACACAAACCACTGGATCATTCCTGGAGGTCGAGTGGGACCAGGATGGGGCTCTGCAAGGAGTGGAACCACAAGCCCATGGTCCTGTGGCAGCATCCAGAGGGTCTGAGCTCCAGCACAGCCTGGACTGGGCTGAGCCCTGCTCTGATCCCCCAGGAGCTGCCACATCCATGGGGTGGTGACACCCTGAGGTCCCCAAGGAGCCAGGGGCTGGATTTGCCTGATGGATGATGTTCTCCAGGCTGGGAAAAGAATTTTACCTCTTCTGTTTCAGCTGAAATGGAGCAAATATCGGGGTGGACCTCCCAGTGCCCCCTGACCCAGGGAGACACAAACCATTGGGTCATTCCTGGAGGTTGAGTGGGACCAGGATGGGGCTCTGCAAGGAGTGGAACCACAAGCCCATGGTCCTGTGGCAGTGTCCAGAGGGTCTGAGCTCCAGCACAGACTGGACTGGGCTGAGCTCACCTCTGACCCCCCTGGAGCTGCCATTTCCATGGGGTGGTGACAACCTGAAGTACCCAAGGAGCCAGGGGCTGGATTTGCCTGATGGGTAACATTCTCCAGGCTGGGAAAAGAAGAGTATTCCCTGTTCTGTTCCAGCTGAAATGGAGCAAATATTGGGATGGACCTCCCAGTGCCCCCTGACCCAGGGAGACACAAACCATTGGGTCATTCCTGGAGGTGGAGTGGGACAAGGAT
>NW_026624050.1:6245-15039 GCF_030028575.1 Malurus melanocephalus
TGGACTTCCCAGCACCTCCTTACCCAGGGAGACAAAAACCATTTCCAACCAGGATTTCTCCCTCTGCTGCTCGCTGGGAGAATCCCCTCCTGCGCTCCTGATGGATCCTTCATGGGCTCCATAACTCATCCCTGAGAAGGCATAAAAACAACGAGCAAACAACTTCCTTTCCCTCCGCTTGCGCGTTTTGGTTTTAAATAATGCGTTTCCAGGGATAAATGTTGGCAGCACTTGAAATAAGTTGTATTAATTAATGAACGAAGCACTTAATTTCGGTTTAATGGGATAATCCTTTGCCGCGTGTTACATAAATAGTAATTGAATATTAAGGATGTATCGAACGGGATTTCACTACTGGGAGAGATGGAGTTTATGGCATCCCTGTTATTGCTCAGCTCCAGCTCGCTCCCAGCGTGGGAAAAGTGGATTCAAAGGCTCTGGAAGTCAATGCAGAAACGGCTCTGAGGAGAGTGTGGAGTGCAGGGTGAGAAATTCAGGCGTTTGTTCTTCCCCAATCCATGGCCTGACCCAAAATTGGGCTGGGCAGGGGGGATGTCCTTGAATTGATCACGGCATCCTCCCAAATGCTCCGGGGATAAATAATCCCTCAGGGGTGGGATCAGCAGGGGCTCTGCCAGTGGGGCTCAGCTCTGATGGGTCCCTGACACCTCTGGGACCCTCTGATCCTCTCCCAACCCCCCATTCCTGAGAAATGCTCCTTTCCTCCCTCCTGGAGGGAATCTGCCACCTTCCCTTTACTCTGGGGTTTATTTACTGCCACTCTCTCAATTACACCATTGCAAAGAGTGAGTGATAAACCTCTCCAATTACTTACAGCTCATCCTTGTTGGAGGAATAATTAGTGTCTCCTAAAMAGGGAGCAGCCATTGCTCACGATGGGAAATTCAGCCTTTCGGGATATTTCCCCTGTAACTCCTGCTGCATAATTCAGCACTGATTACACAAGAGTTTTGCTCTGCCTGGCCCTAAAACTTTCCCTGCTTTCCWCATCTCGGCGGTGAAGGTGCTGCGGGCCCTGCTCCCCAGAGCTGTTCCAGTACCCCTGGAAATGTTGTCGGGTCCCTAAATCCTCCACTGCACCCCGAGGTGTTCCCACTGCTTCCTCTGTGTGCTGTGCCTGCTCTGCCTCCTCCACCAAACCCCAAAATGGGCTGAACCCACCCCTGGCACTGSGAGTCGAGTTGATCACAGAGTTCCTCTGGCTCTTAGTTGTTTTTATCCCAGTTTTTTAGCTGTTTTATCCTAGAAAAAACTGCCTCAAACCCCTCTCCTCCCTCCGTGTCCCCTGCAGCCTGCTCGGGTGATGGAAACAGCGGGAGGGAGGTGATTTAGCGATTGTTTCGCGCCAGGTGCAGGGAAGTGGGGACGATGGGGACATWTTTCACTCGTGACTCAGCTCCTGCCACCTGGGAGCGGCTGTGACAGGTAGGGAGAGCTGCCGGGATTCATTCCGGGGCTGGGAGGAGCCGGGAGCTGCCGGCAAATCCCGCGGCAGAGCGGCTCTGCTCTCCCTGGGGACAMCCGGGTGGCACCGGGGGAGGTTTTGGGTGGGAGGAGAGGGGGGAATGGTCTGGGGGGGAAGGTTTGGGTGGGAGGAGAGCGGGGAATGGTCTGGGGGAGCCTCTGCCCGTCCTGGTGTTGCTATTCCCGCAGCCGCTCCCCGCGCATCTCGGTTGTCTCTCTGCGCTAATTAAATGGGACAGGAACACGGACCTGGCTCTGCTGGAGGAGAAATCAACTGGAAGGTGGCTCCTTTCCCGAGCCCTGCCGCTTCAGCAGCCGGGCTGGAGGCAAGGTGGGAGGAGGAGAATATCCCTGGATTAAATCTAATGAAAATAAATACATCAGCTCTGCGAGCAGCAGACGGGACCCGATCAGGGAACAGCAAGTCCGGCTCATTCTTCAGGAGCTGTAACTTTGGCGCTGGCTCAGAGCCCGCTCAGTGGCTCGGTGGCTTTTTGGGAGGGGCGGGAAGGATGCCTGGGAGGCAGGAGAGACAGCTTGGGAGACAGTGATGGATGAAGTGATGCTTCACGACGCTGGCAAAACGCCCGACGATGAGGCRGTTATGCTGGATGTTAAATTCAAATGGTGATTAAATGGTGCTGGAGCGGAAGGACCGGGCTGGAGGATGGAGAGTGTGACCTCTTGGGCAGCTCCTGAGGGCTTCACCTGGCAGAACTTCCTCCAGGGCTGCAAAGAGCTTTCATGGGGTCCTTTTCTTGGGTTAGCCACACATGAATTTTTAAATGGCTTAAGCAAAAAGGGTGTTTTTTTTCTGTAAAGAGATGAAAATGAGAAAGTTGTGCTCTCTCCCGTGGTTTCCTCAGCATCCCAGCACAGGCTCCTGTCCGTAGTAGGAGTCCAGCACCCTCCTCCTCTCCCCATCCCCATTCCWGCAAAACCTGGCAGGTGGAAGGGGTGATGGGACAGAACCCGACTGTCCCAGCCCTGGCTGAGGGGTCTGTCCTTGTCCTGGTGGAGGTTAATGAGGGATTGGTGTGTGTCCTGCTGGGATCTGCCTGGACCTGCTAGACCGTTCCTGGGCTGTGCCAGACCCTCCCTGTCTGAGCAAGACCCTCTCTGAACTGCTCTAGACCATCCCTTTCTTCTCCAAATCCTCCATGGGCTGTGCTAGACCTTCCCTGGGCTGCACTGGACCCTCCCTGGCCACTCCAGACCCTCTGTGGCTGCCCTGAACCCTCCCAGGACTGTGCTGGACCATCCCTGAATGCCCCAGACCCTTCCTGGGCTGTGCTGGCCCATCCCTCACTGCCCCAGACCCTCCCTGGGCTGTGCTGGACCCTCCCTGACTGCTCTGGACCATCCCTGACTGCCCCAGATCCTCCATGGGCCATGCTGGACCCTCTCTGGGCTGTGCTGGACCATCCCTGAATGCCCTGGACCCTCTCTGAACTGCTCTAGACCATCCCTTTCTTCTCCAAATCCTCCATGGGCTGTGCTAGACCTTCCCTGGGCTGCACTGGACCCTCCCTGGCCACTCCAGACCCTCTGTGGCTGCCCTGAACCCTCCCAGGACTGTGCTGGACCATCCCTGGGCTGCGCTGGACCCTCCCTGGCTGCTCCAGACCCTCTGTGGCTGCCCCAAACCCTCCCAGGACAGTTCTGGACCCTCCCCGGCCGGTGCTCAGGGCTGTTTCCAGGCAGGRTTTGGTTTCAGCTCCGTCTCAGCCCCGCCGTGTCTCACAGTGACATTTCCCATGGTGAGGATCAGCACAGGGACGCTGGAAAGCCACAGCGGGGAAGGACAGAGCGGGAGATGCGGGATGAAGGACGGGAAAGGGCTGGAGGAGAGGATTAGGGGAACGGTAATAGGAAGTGAAAGGAAAACAAAGTTCAAGTCAGGCCCCGTGGACGAATAAATGCCAGGACGGTTGGGTGGTCAGGAAAACTCCCGCAGAGGCTGTGGGATCCTTCAAAAGGCAATTAAATGCTCTCCTGGGGGAATGGGCTGGCTGGAGAGGATAACCACTCGGGATTTCTCCAGTCCCTGCTATCCTTAATCATCTTGCAGCAACTTGGGCCAGCTGGTGGCTGAAGGCAACAGCCAGGACTTCTCCTGGAGGAGTTGGGCAAGTGGCGGATCCCGAGGCTGTGGGCAGGTTGTTGGGTGTCACACGGGGTGGGGGTTATGGGGAACACTGCAAGGGAGGAATCATCCATGAACCTCTGCCTTGGGCCCCAAGTGTCCCAAAAAATCCCAATTCCTCACTGTCCCGGGGAGAAATGCCTGTCTCCCTTTATTTATTTATTTATTTTTATTTATTTTCCCTTTTTTATCCCTACAGGAACAAATTTTGTTCCGAGCGATCTCGGGAACGGGGAAACAATAATTATCCCCTTCAGCACAGCACTTTGGGGACAGCTGATGTCACCAAGCTGCAGCAGAGTGACACCTTTCACAACGAGGAACGTGCAGGAGACAGCCAGGCTGGAAGTGACTTCCCGGGAGCAGCCTGGCTGTGGAACACTGTCCCTTTGGTGGCACCGTGTCCCCCCAAAACCGCCGGGGYGGTGGCACAGGATGTGGCTGCTGCCAGCACCGGGACGCCCCAGGGCTGTCGGCAGCGGCGGCTTGAAGTGCAATTTCCATTTTAATAAAGGAAGTTGTGTTTTTTCACTCATTTGCATTTAAATCACCCGTGTTTCATAACCCAGTGTCCCTCTTAAAGGGGCGCTCCGGGCTCTGCGGAGCTCGGGGGGAGCTGAGGRGGGTTTTACCCCTCTGCTCACACTGGGGGCTGATGACGGCACTTTTTGGCTCGCAGGTGGCACCTGCTGACCCTCAGCCATGGGGGCTGGAGCGTCCCAGACCCCTCCATGGTGCTGACCGCTCCTGGGCAGCCCTGGAATGAGCAGCAGGGTGGAGGTGGCACAGAGGTGACCCCGGGATTTTCTCGGGCACGGGGGAGGKCACCTGTCACCCCCGAACAGACCTGGGACAGGTGCAGATGTGCCCAACCTGGGTGACACCAGGGAACTGCARCAGAAAGATGCGTTTATAGCGCAGCGGATGGAAGGGAACGATGAATTTTTAAACCTGTTTTGGATGAACTCGAGTGTTCTGCTCTCAGCCAGTTTAAAGCTTTTCTCCTTTTTTTGTCCTAACCCCGTTCAGGCTCCAGCACCAAGCACAAGATCCTGACGAGAGCTGGCACTTGTGAAGGCAAAGCAGGAGGAGATGCTCTGTTCCGAGCACCTGGGAAGCTTCTGCTGCTCCACTCGCAATGAACTTTCACTGCTGTTGACCGGTTTCTATAAAAAGCCATTTCCCGGTGCAAAAATCACGGCACCGGGGCCCGTTCCACTGCCYTGCCCTCTTTCCTCCCCATTTTCTGGGGGTGCCCCCCTGTGCCCGCCGAGGGTCCCCTGAAAGGTGCCGCCTCCTCGCCGCCGCTTTTGTTTGCAGACGCTGAGTTTTCTATCAAAGCCGCCGCCGCCTTTTATCGCCGGGCAGAGCCGCCTGTGGGCACAGCCTTTAAACCGGCTGACTGAGCCATCGGGAGCCTTTCATGGTCCTGCTTTTATCCCGGGAATGGGGCGGCTCTCGGGGATTCCAGGGCTCGGGTGTGGGTTTGGTGCGGTGCTCCAGCCCTGGGTACCCTGGGGATGGGCTGCAGTTGGTGCTTCTCCCTCTGGAGCAAATCCTGCCGGGCTGAGGAGCTCAATCCTCAGARGGCAGAAAGCTCAAGCGTTAATTTTAATGTTTAATGCCCCTCGGTGAGGTGGAAGCAGAAGGAGGAAAAGGATTGGGATCTGTTCTGATTGAAGCACCTCGGTGAGGTGCCAGGGTGGGAGGGTGAAGGGCTCAATCCCACCCCAATTAACCCCCAAACTGCGCAGTGGGGCGATGATTTGGAGGAGGTTTGGCACAGGGAGCCCTCACAGTATCACCCGGGCTGATGTGCCGACAGTGGAGCTGCGTGGCCACCACCCACGAGGTGATGGCCACCAGGATGTACCCTGGCTGTCCCCCTCCTGCTGGGGGACACCGAGATGTCACACGGTGCCGTGTCACCCCTGCTCCTCCCTCTGAGGGATGGGAGAGGCGAGGGGGGGCTGAGTAACCGCGGGGATAATTCAGCTTGATTTCCTCCGAGCCTCTTCATTTGCTGAACGTGTCACCAGCCATGTTGTATATGGGCTGCTCTGTATCAATTTTCCGCGGTGCCAGGCCATAAATAAAGAAAATAAATGTTGGGCCCGTTAATCAGTCGCTGCTCATCCAAATGAGTTCCCTCTGCATTTCCCTGTTCTGTAATTACTTGTCACCTCTTGCTGGTTTGCAACTTCTCGCTCTGTGATTCTGTTGGGTGCCTTTTTCCTGCTTCTGACAGGATCCATCACTTTGGTGCGGGGTTGGCGTTTGGTTTGTTGTTTTTTTATTTTTTTTTTCCATTTTTTTTTCTTTTTGGGTTTTGCTTCTTTCCTCACCCCAGGTGGAGGGTGTCAAAAACCCAATCGATCGCAGCGAGTTTTGTCAAGCAAGGTGAGGCTCAGAGGGAAAACAGCTTCCACCAGAGCTGGGTTTTAATTTTCAGTGCAGGTGATGCCTGCTGCTGGCTCTGCAATTCCTGCAAATGGACTTTTTGCAAAGTGGTGGCTGCGGCAGAGCCACGAGAGCACGAGCAGGTGCTGAGCTCTGTCCCCTCTGTCCCCTCTGTCCTTCTGTCCCGTTTTTCGCAGCTTTCTCGTGCCTTGGAGGAGCGGATCCTTCCTCCCGACCCTCCTCTGCCTCACCTCCCGGGCTCCCACCCTCGGGCTGGGGCAGGAGCTGCGGGAATCATGCTGCAGGACCATTTTAAACCCGACAAACGCGATGGGCACGAACAGCTGGAGCAGCTCGGTGCCGTTTTTTAGCCAGGCTGGGATCCAGCGCTGCCTCCCTGCGCRTGGAAATAATTGTAATTTACACCCCAAAGAGCCGGACCCGCTGGAGCGGCTCTGGCAGCGAGGATTTTACTGCGGCCACCCCTGGAGCCACCCCGGGGTGGGTTTGGGGGTGGGGAGAAGCTGCTGAAGTGGATTTTTGGGGCAGAACGCGGCGAAAAYGAGCACAGGTTCAATGAGTCCCTGGTGCCTCTCCGGGCTGGCGCTGGGGGATGCATCACGGTTTAAATCCTTTAAAACCTGCTCGGCCGCGGCAAAGATCAAACCTCAGGTGCAGGAAWGGGTGAAAAACCTCAACGGGGCAGCCGGACCGGCTCCTCGGGGAGGGGATGCGATTCCTCCGCTCCCAGAGGGTTYGTCAGAACGATGGGGCTGCTTCTCCCCGGTGATGAATTCCCCTCTGCCGAGGGATGGGCTGCAGCAAGGAGCGGTTTTCCAGGGGGAAAAGTGAGGATGCACCCGCTGGGGGATTGCAGGGCCCGGCTGGAGCCCCCCGGGATGCCGGCAGTGGTTCCTGCAGGGAATTCCTGCTTTATTTCCCTCCAGCTCGGGCTCTGCCATGGGTTTTTCGGGCAGTTGAGAGCCTCATCTTTACCCTGGGTCTGTCTGAAAACCGAGGGGTGTCAGAGCCCTTCCCAAACCCCAGCCTGGCCTGTCCAGCTGTCCAGCAGCGAGCCAGGACAGAGCTTTCCTCTTCCCACCCAAAATCCTGCGGGATGTGGGGATGACAGCTGCGGGTCCGGCTCTCCGGTGGCTTTGGGAGGACAAAGCCCATCTGTCCATCTGTCCATCTGTCCATCTGTCCATCTGGCCGTGAGTCTGACACTGCCACACCGCCCTCAAACCGCCTCGGGCCTTGGCTCCTGGGAAACCACGGCGTTTTTCTGGAAAGATGTGGGATGCAGGGTTGTTATTTGTGTTTAGAGAGGCTGGGAATCGTCTGGGGGGGGCCCGGGGGCTGAGGCTGATTGAGACAGACAGGGCTGTGCGGGAGGCAGACTCAGGCCAGACCTCGGTGCCAGCCCTACATTTCTCCACCAATTATTTATCAGCATTAAAAAAAAATAAATTGTCAGGATAAATAAAAAATTATTTATCAGGATAAATAATTGTATCTGAGGGTCACAGCGGATGCAAATGATTTAATTAATAATGCACGCTTCGAGAGGAATTTGCAATTTAAAGGGCTGTATAAAAGCCCAGTATTAGCAATACTTATTTTTATTAATTAATTGCTGTCTCTCCCAATCTCCATGGTGAATAATTTCCCTCATATTTTTAAATTTTAATTTATTTCTGTGGATCTGGGAAGAGGAAGGGCCACTCTGCAGGGAGCTTGGGGGGAAGAATTGGGACTGGGGGTCCCCAGCCCTTGGTTCATCCTTGGCTGAGGCTTTGTTCAGCTTTCAGTGCTGGAGATTTGAGGATGGAGTTCTGTAGGAATTGGGGTCTGTGCTCTCATTTGTAGTTTTTAATCTTCCCAAACAGTTTTTGTTCACTTTTTAAGCCGGTGCCTGTCCCCGGGGACTGCTTTGYTGCTCTTTCAAGCGGTGTGTTTGCCCTGTGTTCCTTGGAAGTGTTTCCAAAACGGAGACGTGGAGCTTGTGCTGCAAAAAGAGATCCTGGGTGGGATTTATGCCTTGGAAAGTCCTTGGAAAGTTTGTTTCTGCTTCTTCCTTCAGCTGCTGCCTCCAAGCACAGAGAGAAGGGTTCCAACCCAGCCCAGGACGTGCAGAGCTGCTGGAAGGGGCTGAACTGCTTCTCCCACAGAGGCAGGAAGGGGCTGAACAGGAATCCCTGGCGTTCTTCCTCCTCCTAAAGCTTCTCTGAAAGCTGCTTTCTCTCCTGGCATCCCCTGGGCTGGAGCATCCCACAGAGAGGACCCGGCGGGGCGGCGGCAGCTTCGCCCTCGCTGCGACAGCGCTGAGTGACCCGGGTGTGACATGAGAGCCCTGAGCCCGGTGTGACATGAGAGCCCTGAACCCGGTGTGACATGAGAGCCCTGAGCCCGGTGTGACATGAGAGCCCTGAGCCCGGTGTGACATGAGAGCCCTGAGCCCGGTGTGACATTGTGAGCGCCGACACTTCCCTGGCAGAGCCCGTGGGCGCTGCGATCCCCGGCATATGGTGCCAATCAGTGCCGGGGCAGCGGCACAGGCGGGCTCGGAAATGGGTCGGGGAGCGGGGGTGGAGCGGGGAGGGACGGGAGCTGCCGGAGCATCCCCCTGGAGGATGCGGGAACTGAGCCGGGGGAGCGGCAGGGAGCTGGTCAGGGGTCCAGCCAGAGCCCTGCAGCGTTTTGCTGTGGAACTGGCGGGGTTTGCCACATTTTTGGGGATGAAACCCACTTTGGAGATGGGAG
>NW_026624050.1:15431-18569 GCF_030028575.1 Malurus melanocephalus
ATCACCTCCTGGGCAGTATTTTCCTTTCCTGCCCTGCCACTCTGGCAGCTGAAGCAGATTTTTCCAAGTGTGATTTTTTTCTAGATGGATTTTGGTCTGAATGGTGAGGTCCTGACAGAGCCTGGAGAGATGGATTTGTTCAAAACCACCAGGACTCCGAGCTCCAAAAATCCAGAAACCATCCCCTGGTGTTTTTTTGGGCAGTGGGGAAGGTGATTTTCTTCCTGCCACCACTCCAGCAGCTGAGGGSAGGCAGAGATCGAGGAAAATCTCTCTTCCCAAAGGAAGTTGGCTTTGCCCATCCCAACTTTTTGAGGTTGTTGTGGAAGCTTAGCCAGGTTTCTGTAGGAATTTTTAGTTCTGCAGCCCATCTTKGGGAGCTGGGACCTCTTGGCTGGATCCTTCTCCCAATCCATCACCCTCCAAAGCCACATCTGCCTTTAATCAGTCCAATGTGTAGCCAAATGCTCCCAGGGTGGCCACGTGTCCCCTTCTTCAGGAGGGGGACAATGAGCAGCCCATTCCTCTTCATCACCACCAGCACATCACAGCAAAGCAGTTTGGCAACAACTTTAATAAATTGATTCAATTTGGCGAGGCAAAAAGGAAGCGAAAGAGAGGGAGAGATTAAAACGTGAAGGAGGAAATTACCCGGAGTGCTCCCAGCAATTGTGCTGGATGCTAAATCTCTTCTTTATTACTCCTTTATTATTTCCACAATCTGAAGTTTAAATAATTAAGCAGAATAAATGGTGGATGAATATTTTTTTTTTGCTCAAGTTTGATTTATTGGTTCTCACAGGACAGATGCACAGAGAGGGAGCCAGCTCCTCCCGTGGTGTAAATCAGGRCAGGATCATTAACACGGGCACCACTTTGAGGAGATTTACCCCAGATGAGCATCCAACCTCTTCATTTTGAGAGAAAAACGTGGAAGGCTACGTAGATTTTAATAATTCTCCCTTCTGTCTCTGGTGCCATTAATTTATTTTCTAATTTAGAAGCACATCAGGTTCGGGTTGCTTTTTTTTTTTTTTTTTGTAATTTAAATACATTTGTCGACAGTTCTGCTCTCTCTGAAGGTCTTCTAGGGAGCCTGGGACTGGAAAGGCTCCATGTGCCTGCGGGTCTGTGCTCAGAGCATCTGCCAGGCTGGGCTGGTGAGGAGCTGCTGGATCCCAGCGCTGCCACAACATCCTGGGGGCTCTCACCTGGGCCAGCTCAGGGTTTGGGGGCATCTTCAAAGCCTGGGTGAGGATTTTCCAGGTTTAATTCCTGATTTAGCCTGAAATTCCTCTTSTTGTTGAGACTTTCCCAGTGTATTTATGGTTTTAAAAATAAAGGAGAAGCCCCAGCGGCCTGGAGCACATCCCTGAGTGCATCCCAAGAATCTGGGATAATTCAGGGGTGGACATCTCGTGGTGCCTTTGCTGTTCTTAATGGCAGCTTCAATCCTTGGAATCTCTGGCTTTGGGAAATTTGGGATAGGGGGAGGAAATCGAGAAGGGGAAGGGAGTGGTGGSTGCTGCAGGAGGAGAACAGGAACCTCAGAAAAACAGAGGCTTCGAGATAGTATTAACAGTGGGGATAGTTAAGGAGAGCAGGAATTATGAAAATCTGACACCTGTAAGTAAATTTGTGCTACTCAGAGAGTGACAGAGGGACAGGACAGAAATCTGACACCTGTGAATAAATTTGTGCTACTCAGAGGGTGACAGAGGAACAGGACAGCCCCTGAGATGATTATCAGTGGCTTCCCTTTGTTATAAAATAAAGTTTTTGGGTGTTAGAACAATGAACTGGGGATGATACTCAGTGGGAAGTGGCACCAGGAGTCCCCCAGCTCCGGGTGAGCTCCTCCAYCAAAGTCTCAGCATCACCTGGAGGAGTTTCCTGTGCCAGGAATGTCAGGCTGGGAGTGCAGCTGCAGCTTTAAAGGGTTCATTCCTCACTGATAAGTTCAGATGGGGTTGTGGGAGATTCTTTGGAGTTGTGRAAGTTTCCCTGKCYGCAGCAGGGGTTGGAAYCAGATGATCTGTAAGGKCCCTTCCAACCYAAACCATTCTGTGCCTGTGGGATTCTGTGAAATTGTTTTRTTCCAGCAGGATGGGGGAGAGGCTGGGGTGTCAGGAGCCTGAGCTGGGTCCTTTCCCACCTCTTACCAGCCTGAAAATGGAAAATCTGGCTGTGATTGGCAGCAATTGCAAAAAAAAACCCCAAAACATTCCCAATCCCTGACCTTCTGTGTTTGTTCCACACTCCTGACAGGATGGGCCATGGGATTTTGGGGAACTGATGAACCATTGAATTTTGGGGAGTTGAGAGGAGGTGGCCGTGGCTTTCCCAGCTCCACTGTACCACGAGGTTGGTTTGAACAACAGAAGGAAAATGAGGGAATTTGAAAGGTTTCAGAGCAGTACCTGGAATTTGGGAACTATGACTGGGTTCTTTAGGTACCAAATGAAGGACAGTCCCTGTTGTACTTGGATCTGTGTAGGGTTTGTTATTCCTGCCTGGAATCCAGGAGGATGGGCTGGGATCCTGGCTCTGCCAAAGGATGAAAATTCACCTCTCTCTGGGAAAATTCCTGCCCRGCTTTAAAACTGGGACAGTTGTCACCTGCCTGTTTTCAGGGGAGGTTGGTGTTTTTCAGCGTGGGCTGGAGCTTCCACACTCCCAGCAGGGTGAGGTTTGGGCCTTCAAAATGTCACTCAATAAACAGCAAGTGATGACAAACACTCATTGTTATTCCCCCGTTCTGTCTGTGGGAGTAGCTGATATTTCTAAGTGACCGAGGATTCGTTTGACCCTTGAAAACAGCAGGAGTTTTGTTTAATTCATGGCTTTTATTTATAGACTGGGGCTCCTCCAGCTCCTCTCCTGCGTGGCTGCTGCACAGGGAGAGTGTYTGCCAGAGCTTCTCTCCAGGGACAGCCTTGGGGACCCTGTGGTGGCAGGAATTCTCTTTCCTGAGCTCAGACCTGGCTGTGGCAGGAGCTGTGGAGTGTGAAGTTGGGAGAACGTTAATCAGATTAATGAGGAGGTGATTTAAAAGTTGCTTAATGATGGGAGAATGAAAATGTGGTGGTGCTGGGCAGAGCCARTGTGGGCAGGGTGGGCTCTGAGGTGAGTTAGCAG
>NW_026624050.1:20522-25757 GCF_030028575.1 Malurus melanocephalus
TGAACAGGACTTGGATGTGATCCTGATCCTAAACAGCCCTGAGATGTGTGAACAGGACTGGGATACGATCCTAATCCTAAACAACCCTGGGTTGCATGGCATGATGGGGCATAACCCTAATCCTAAACAGCCCTGGGATGCATGAACAGGACTGGGGCATGATCCTGATCCTAAACAGCCCTGGGATATGTGAACAGGACTGGGACATGATCCTGATCCTAAACAACCCTGGGTTGCATGGCATGATCAGGGCATAACCCTAATTCTAAACAGCCCTGGGATGCATGGCCAGGATTGGGGCATGATCCTGATCCTAAACAGCCCTGAGATGCATGGCCAGGATTGGGGCATGATCCTGATCCTAAACAACCCTGGGATACGTGAACAGGACTGGGACATGATCCTGATCCTAAAAAACCCTGGGACACTTGGCCATGACTGGGACATAACCCTAACCCTAAACAGCCCTGGGATGCGTGAACAGGACTGGGATATGATCCTGCTGCTCCTGGGAAGTTGCTGATCCTAAAACTCCCTTCCTAGAAATTGCTGCTGTGCTGTGGGAGCTCCAGTGGTGGCAGGGTGACAGCAGGACTGCTGTGTTTATCACTTGTGCCACATCTTGGGAAGGATAAGGATCAACCTGGAGAGCAGAAGAGCTCACCACAGCCTTGTCTGCAATGCTGCTGGGTCTCTTCTCCTGCTGTTCCCTTCTMCCCCTTCTTAAAAATTAGGGAAGAATTAAATCCCATGGCTTTTGAAAACCAACTGAAAATGTATTTTATTAAATTACCACCCTGTGGATCTCACAGCCATCCAGGAGGGGATTGACTGAGGGCTTAAACAGACGCGCAGCCGGGCCAGACGTTCAATTAATGTGCATAAACGGGCAGTGGAGAGGCAATTTCCAGAGCAAGTCAAGCAAAAGAGCAGGCCTGCTCTGCCTTCCATGCCAAAGTTGCTTCTGTATTTATTTTCATGTTATTTCCCTTTATTTTTTTTCTTTTATTCCTCTGTCCCTCTCGTGATAAGGAAAGCTCTGAGAGGCGGCTCTCAAAGCTCAGCTCCTGGAGCTCACGGAGCTGCAGATTCCTTGGAGAGGGCACAAATCCAGGAGGGCTGGGAGAAGCCACATCCCTTTGTTGCCTTGAAAGGCCAGTTTTTAATAATGACACAGACACGGTTAAGGGGATAAAAAGAGTTTTACTTTGGTATTTGGGATCCCAGGTGCACAACTTGATGGCAGAATGCACATCCGTGTACAGCACGGGTAAAAGTTTTATAAGTTTCAGGAATTAGCATATCTATCTAGGATTCTTCAATAAGATACAAGTTTTATAGGTTTCAGGAATTAGCATATCTATCTAGGATTCTTCAATAAGAAACTTCACAAATACAGTAATGTCCCCCTATGCTAATGGATCCTCCCAGATGAGGCCAGAGCCCAGTTTACACAAGATGTTCTGGACAGAAGGCTTCACTCAAGGCTGGAGCCTTGGGTTTGAGATGTCACAGGGCACACTGACACCTTCCTCAGGATGTTTGGTCTCTCTGCCCAGCAGAACTCCTAAATTAAACTGGAATATCAGGCTTCAGGAATTACAAGATGTGAGCTAAGGGGTACAGGYGGATGCATAGAGGGTATAGAAAGCATAAAAAGGAAAACCAAAAATCATCAGGCATCACCTTGAAGGACTCACACCAGAGGGGTTTTGGAGCTGTGTGAACCCCAAAATCTTCTTTCATCCCCACAGAGAGGGCCCCGTGCAGCAGTGGAGCTTTGAGCTCTCCCATCTCTGATGGGCCTTGAAGTTCCTCTTCCAAATCTGYGAAGGATTTTTGTGCAGAATCCCCTCGTTATGGATTGGTTCCTCCCACATCGTCACCGCGGGATAATTCCAGCTGGGATGGATGTACATCCCTGGGATCAAAGGGTGGGGATCCGGGAATGGGGATCCAGGGATGGGGATCCAAAGATGGGTATAAAAGGATGGGGATCCAGGGATGGGCATCCAGGAATGGGGATCAAGGAATGGGGATCCAAGGATGGGGATGGAGGGATGGGGATGGAGGGAGGGGGATCCAAGGAGTGGGATCCAGAGATGAGAATCCAGGGATGGGGATCCAGGAATGGGGATCTAGAGATGGGGATCCAGGGATGAGGATTCAGGGATGGGGATCCAGGGATGGGGGTCCAGGGATGAGGATTCAGGGATGGAATTCAGGGATGGGGATTCAAGGATGGAATTCGGGGATGGGGATTCAGGGATGGGGACCCAGGGATGGGAATCCAGGGATGGAGGGAGGGGGATACAAGGAGTGGGATCCAGAGATGAGAATCCAGGAATGGGGATCCAGGAATGGGGGTCGAGGAATGGGGATCCAAGGATGGGGATTCAGGAATGGGGATCCAGAGATGAGGATCCAAGGATGAGGATCGAGGAATGGGGATAGAGGGATGAGGATCCAGAGATGAAGATCCAGTGATGGGGATCCAGTGATGGGGATCCAGGGATGGGGATCTGGGGATGGGGATCTAAAGATGAGAATCCAAGGATGAGGATCCAGGGATGGAGGTCCAGGGATGGGATCCAGGAATGGGGACCCAGAGGTGAGGATCCAAGGATTGGGATCCAGAGATGAGGATCTAGAGATGAGGATTCAGGAATGGGGATCCAAGGATGAGGATCCAGAGATGAAGATCTAGAGATGGGGATCCAGGGATGGAGATCCAGGGATGGAGATCCAGGGATGAGGATCCAAGGATGGGGATCTAAAGATGATATTCCAAGGATGACGATCCAGGGATGGAGGTCCAGGGATGGGGATCCAGGGGTGGGGATCCAGAGATGAGGATCCAGATATGAGGATACAGAAATGGGGATCCAGGCATGAGAATCTGGGAATGGGAATGGGGATCCAGGGATGAGGATCCAAGGATGGGGATCCAGAGATGGAGGTCCAGGATGTACAAACACTCAGSTTCACTCTGGACTTTCCCATGGATGCTCCGAGGGAAGCACCGGGAGGGCAAACCCCTGCTCTGGCTGTGTGAGCAAACCCCAGGAAATTCCATAGGTGGCTTTTTTTTCCACTGGATTTAGCAAGAATCCTGATAAATTCTGGGCTCCTGCCAGCTCTGGCAGCTCCAGGGCTTTTCTCCCTGAAGTCAGAGGTGGGTGGCATCACCCTGGGCATGCAGAGGGGTCACCTGTGGTTTGGGGTGGTCCAAGGAGSCCCAGGGTGTGGTGAAGGTGCTCTCCCCTTTGCCTGTGATGTCCCCAGGATGTGTTTGGGCACATGGAGAGCCCCTCCCTGAGCATCCTCCTGCTGCCCTGCTGGCCTCAGCCACCCCCTGCATGTGACAGTGTGATGTGGTGGCATCTTCTGCAGGAAGGGGACGTGTCCTGGGCTGGCCTCGCCCGTGAGTCACGGCACAGAGCCCGGCGTGTCCCTCTGCTGCAGGGGGAACGTGCTCCGAGCTGCAGCCACAATTAGCAAGAACTCCTCACAGAGCCCGGATCAAGGGCCTGCTCATTCCTCTTTCCCCCTTTTTTTTTATTTTTAATTTTTTAAATTTTTTTTTTTATTCCTTAATACTGTTTTTCCCGCTCAGGAATTCCCCCTGACTCCACAACCCAGCAGCAGGCACAGGGTGTAGGATGGCCCCTGTTAAATCAAGGACTGCCCAGCAGTGAAAAGGCACTTTTTGTGTTGGTTTTTTAAATTTTTAATGGCTCTGCTTTGGGGATCTCTCGGAGCCAGGGTTTTATTTTAGCGCATCACTCTGTCCCTGCTTGTGCAGGCTGTAATTTAGTGATTCTGCATTAATAAGAGATTATTCCTCCTTCCTCTCTCACTTGTCCTTCCTTTGGTAACAATCAAATAAATGGAGCGTGTCAGGAAGGGGCTGAGAGCTCCAGAGCGTGTCTGGGGCTGTGGGACCCCACCCTGGCACGGTGCCTGCTCCGGCCGGACCTTCATTCCCTTTTCCTGCTTCTTCACAGTCCTTGGGTGTTTTTTTCCCCCAAAAAATGTCTCTGCAGCATTCCTGCTGCTCCAGGACAGGAATGGAGCACTTTGCTCTGCACCGTGTGGATTTTGGGGTTCATCCAGCGCATTCCAACTCCTGAGTGTGGAATGAGGGGTGTAGGGGGTTGATTTAGGGGCTGCCCTTCACTCTGGCGGGGTGCAGAGCTGTGGAAAATGTCACTGCTGGGGACAAACTCAGTGCCGGGGTGTCCTTGGGCTGCTGAGGCCATCCCGAGCTGGCAAACAACGGGATTGCTTCCCTTTGGAATTGAAATGGGATCACCTCCCTTTGGAATTCAAACGGGATCAATTCCCTCTGGAATTCAAACGAGATCACCTCCCTTTGGAATTCAAATGGATTCACTTCCCTTTGGAATTCAAATGGGATCGCTTCCCTTTGGAATTCAAATGGGATCAATTCCCTTTGGAATTCGAATGAGATTGCTTCCCTTTGGAATTGAAATGGGATCACCTCCCTTTGGAATTCAAACGGGATCAATTCACTTTGGAATTCAAACGAGATCGCTTCCCTTTGGAATTGAAACAGGATCGTTTTCCTTTGGAATTCAAACGGATCAATTCACTTTGGAATTCAAACGAGATCGCTTTCCTGTGGAATTGAAATGGGATCAATTCCCTTTGGAAGCCAAACAGGATTACCTCCCTTTGGAATTAAAATGGGATCAATTCACTTTGGAATTGAAATGCATTCTCTTCCCTTTGGAATTCAAACAGGATCGCTTCCCTTTGAAATTCCAACGGGATCAATTCCTTTTGCAATTCAAATGGATTCACTTCCCTTTGGAATTCAGAGAGAATCACCTCCCTTTGGAACTCAAATGGGATTTGGAATTTTGGAAGCCAAACTCACCAGAGCAGCGTCGCAGCGCCGCCGATTTGGGGGGCTGGAGGAGAGAAGTGATTTGCGTGGAGAGCCGGGATTTTTATTTGCATTTTAAATCACGCTCTCGGCTAAACTAATGGACCCCCTATTTATAGCTGACTCCAACCTAAAGTGACTGCTAATTACTACAATTAATACAGCACCAAGGCTTTGCAGCCAACTCCACTGCCACGCGAGTCGCCTACTCATTTTCAATTAAAGCACATTGACAGCGAGAATACGCAGTCATTAACAGCCCGGGCCTGGGGTGTAATTACATTTTGCCAAGGTCATTAATCTCCTGCAGCCACCTGGGTTTG
>NW_026624050.1:26352-37800 GCF_030028575.1 Malurus melanocephalus
TCCATCCATCCATCCATCCATCCATCCATCCATCCACCCCCATCCCTCCAGCTCCTGTCCCCTCTCAGCGCCTCGCAGGATCTCTGGATCACATTCTCTCAGATTTATGGCACATTTGTGGGAAGCGGTGCCTTCCCCTGCTAAATTCCCGACATCTCTCTGCTCTCCCCAGGGCTCAGCTCCACGGCTTGACTGACACAAAAGCGTTCCAGCGTCACAGACTGAGAGAGACAAATGAGCAATTTGCTGGGAAATTATCCTTTGGGATTCCTCCTCTCTCCAGTCGGTTTAATTGGGTGAGCTCAGGGTGGCTTTAATTGCTGTGCTCCAAGCACAGCCTCACCCCCTCCTCGCTTCTGTGTCTCCCATCTCCCTCCTTCCTCATACCATTTATCTTCCTCATCCTCCTCCTCCTCCAGCATCCCTCTCCTTCTTTTTCCCCCCCAATATCTCTTGGAAATGGTGACAAGAAATGTTCCAGTCCCTCACAGCTGACAGGTTCTTTAAGACTTTGGTGCTTCTCAGAGGGTGATGAACGGGCTGGGGGATCCCTTGGGTTCCCCGTGGGGTTTGGGATGGCTGTGGCAGGGAGTACAGAGCTGGCTGAGCTCCAGAGGGGTATCCCATGGGATGAGGGATGCGTGTTGGGTTCCCGTGCCTGGATCCCCATCCCCAGATCTCCATCCCTGGATCTCCATCCCTGGATCCCCATCCCTGAATCTGCCATTCCTGAATCCTCTGTCCCTGGATCCCCATCCTTGAATCCCCATCCCTGGACCCCCATACCCAAATCTCCATCCCTGCATTCCCATCCCTGGACCTCCATTCCCGGATCCCCATCCCCAAATCCCCATCCTTGGATCTCCATTCCTGAATCCTTATCCCTGGATCCCCATCCTTGAATCCTCATCTCTGGATCCCCGTCCTTGTATCCCCCATCCCTGGATCTCCATCCCTGAATCCCCCATTCCTGGATCCCCATCCCTGGATCCCCCATCCCTGGATCTCCATCCCTGAATCCCCCATTCCTGGATCCCCATCCCTGGATCCCCCATTCCTGGATCCCCATCCCTGGATCCCCCATTCCTGGATCCCCATCCCTGAATCCCCCATTCCTGGATCCCCATTCCTGAATCCCCCATTCCTGAATCCTCTGTCCCTGGATCCCCCATCTCCATATCCCCATCCTTGTTCCTCCATCCCTGGATCCTGGTCCTTGGATCCCCATCCCTGGATCCCCATCCCCAGATCCCCATCCCCAGATCCCCCACAGCACCATCAGCTCTGGGGTGCCCCCTGATCATCCCCACCCCACTGTGCTGCACCCCTGGGTGCCTGCATTAGGGTCAGGCAGAGCAATCCCAGATCTGTGGAGCYCTTGGGRRGTTTTCCYACCTTAATCAAGTTCCCACAGRTCATTCCCACATTAATTAATTATTYYCAGAGCTCTGTGCAGATKGGAAAGGAGCTTTTTGCYCTCGTRCTTTGTGTCCAATACCTCCCAAACGTGTCCCARGGTGTCCAGCAGGAGGTTGGGACACCCCAGGGTGGGACTGGGAGCTCCAGACCATGGCTGGAGCYTGCAGGATCCTCCTTTTCCCTGCTCCTCCTTCCCAAATTGCTCCTCCATTCCAAAGGGTTTGGAGAAACCCTGGCATTGGGCACCTGAGGGGCTCAAACTGCACCCACTGAAAATATAAAAAAAAAAAAAAATCCCAAAATCACCTTCAGAGCATTTTATGAGCCACATTCCCATAAAACTGGGAGCATTTGGAATATCCAGGGAGCTCCCAGGATGCAGATGCCTGGAGGGCTGGGAGATGGAGAGAGGCATTCAGAGTCCATCTCCACTCCTTCCCAAGAGATCTGGAGTCCCTTTACCTATCCCCAACATCCCCCTGCTCTCTCCCCACCTTTCCCAGGAGTCAAAGCTTATTTTTGGGGAGTTCACAGCAGCTCAGTGCCTGGATTTTATGCAGTGGATGGAGWGGAGGGAATGAGCAAGCCCTGGCCAGGAAACAGCAGATTTGTGGCTCTCTCTGTGGTCCCCAAGGACTCAGCCCAGGATCGCGGTGATGAATGAGGAGTAACTCCAAACGGCAGCTGAAGCCCAAATTCTGGCGGTAATAAACACATRAACTAGTTAAAAATAAATTGATTAGCCCAGGATATCCTCTTAACGCTCTTTAAACCCTAACATCTGCTTGCAATAAATAATTCAGCTGTGAATATTAATGAGGGGAGGCAGGGCTGGGTGGTGAGGCTGCTTGGAGCTGCTCAGGGATATGAGGTGTCTGTGGGCTTCCCTGGGGATTTCAGGTGGGGCCATGTCCTTCCCTGGGGAATTCAGGTGTGTCCATGTGCTTTTCTGGAGGTTTGGGATGCATCCATATGCTTTCCTGGAGGTTTGGGGTGTGTCCATGTGCTTTCCTGGAGGTTTCAGGTGTGTCCATGTGCTTTTCTGGAGGTTTCAGGTGGGTCCATGTCCTTCCCTGGGGAATTCAGGTGTGTCCATGTCCTTTCCTGGGGAATTCAGGTGTGTCCATGTGCTTCCCTGGAGGTTTTGGGTGTATCCATATACTTTCCTGGGGGTTTCAGGTATGTCCATGGGCTTTCCTGGAGGTTTGGGGTGTGTCCATGTCCTTTTCTGAAGGTTTCAGGTGTGTCCATGTCCTTCCCTGGGGAATTCAGGTGCATCCATGTCCTTTCCTGGGGAATTCAGGTGTGTCCATGTGCTTTTCTGGGGATTTCAGGTGGGTCCATGTCCTTCCCTGAAGGTTTCACGTGTGTCCATGTCCTTCCTTGGGGATTTCAGGTGTATTCATGTGCTTCCCTGGGGAATTCAGGTGCATCCATGTGCTTTCCTGGGGGTTTCAGGTGTGTCCATGTGCTTTTCTGGGGATTTCAGGTGGGTCCATGTCCTTCCCTGAAGGTTTCACGTGTGTCCATGTCCTTCCTTGGGGATTTCAGGTGTATTCATGTGCTTCCCTGGGGAATTCAGGTGCATCCATGTGCTTTCCTGGGTGTTTGGGGTGTGTCCATGTGCTTCCCTGGGTGTTTCAAGTATGTCCACGTCCTTCCCTGGAGACTTCAGGTGTGTCCATGTTCTTTCCTGGAGAATTCAGGTACATCCATGTCCTTGCCTGGAGGTTTCAGGTGTGTCCATGTCCTTCCCTGGAGGTTTCAAGTGTATCCCTGTGCTTTCTTGAGGCCTTCAGGTGTGTCCCTRTGCATCCCTGGGATCTGTTGGAAGCCACACATGTGTCCAGATGTGTCCCAGCTGAGTGAGACACTCGCTCAGGGCTGGAGGAACCGTGACCCAGGCACGTGCAGGGTGACACTTGTGTCCTTAGCATGTCCCTGCCTGCCCTGTGCTCCTGCCCTGGATCCTTTGGAGCAGCCCTTGTGGTGCTGAACCCCTGTGGATTTGCACATCCCATTCCAGAGCCTGTTGCCTTCAGAATGTGCACCCTCGGTTGGTGTGGGATGTGCTCTCACGTGTTTCTGGGATATCCCCGTAGGATCCGGGGAGCAATTTGGGATCCAGTCCCCGCAGCCCTGTCCCCAGCAGCAGCAGGGGCTGTCACAGCCTGATAATTGCTGGGTTTCTCCGTTTTTAATCAGCACCGGCAGCTGCTGTGCCCAATGCACCAGGGGCTGCTCCTGGCACACGCCGGCAGCCCAGGGCCGGCTCTGAGCTCAGCTGGAGGAGCCAGCTGGATCCTGACCAGGGCTGGGAGTCAGAAACACTCGGGGAGGGGGAGCAGAGGGCACCAGCAGCTCCAGACAGCGATGGGGATGGAGGTTTTACAGCCAGGCTGCTGTGGTTCTCCATGCCGACGGCATCTCCGCGCCTCTGGGAATGCAGATCCTTCCCAGAGATGCAGCAGGGGACGAGTCCAGCTCCCAGTTTAACCAGATCAGCCCTRCTCCTGCAGGCAGAGGAGAGAGGGAAGGGTTCAGGGGCTCGGGGAAGGAGCTGTGTGCGCAGGGAATGTGTCCRGGACAGCTCCCTGGAGCACCAGCCCTGCCAGCTCTGCGTTTGATGGGATAAGAGGGAGAGAAGAGGACGGGAGAAAGGATGGAARGGTTTTAATCCTGCCCACGAACCCCTGGAAGGCACCCAAGCGTGGGTGATGGTCAGAGGGACAGTGTGGGCAGGAGGGACAGGGACTTTCCGAGCGGTTGTCACCTCCTGTCTCAGTTCCCAGCCTGCCGCCTCCGCCCTCCAGTCCCTGCTGCTCCACCCTCCGCCAAAATATCTCCCGGAGCCCCTGAGGCCGCGAGGAGGTGCTGGGCTCATTAATCACCCCCTCCCATCGGTGTCTGCTCAGGAATTAAACCCATTTGTCACTGCTGCCCTGTCCCCAGCCGCCCCTCGCAGGGCTGGTGGCTGCCCCGGGGTCTGAGTGTCCCCATGTCCCCAAGGCACCGCGGGCTCTTCTCTGCCTCCACCCGCTCGGAAACGTTCTGGGACACGCTCAGAGCTGTGTCCTGTCCCCTCCCCATGTCCCATCTCAGTCTGCCCCCTCCCAAGGCCCGAGGGATGTTGATACATCAGGGCTGGGGTCACCCCTTTGCTCCACCAAACCCCCTGCAGACCCCACCAAGCTCCTTCCTGTTAGTGACAGAAATATGGATTTTGTTCAGGGGGTTGTATGTAAAGTTGCTTATTTTAAAAAAAAATTTGTGGGTTTAGAGTAATTTAAATAATTAATAATTAGTTTTTATTTTGTATATAATGATAGTATATGGGTAAAGGTTTGGAGGTTTTTTTTTGGGTTTAGTTGTTTGTGAGTTTATTTTTTTGTATATTAATTGTATTTATTTATTTATTTAAGGTTTTTTGTTCACCAAGACAAACAGCTCGCCTCAGCCCGAAGTTTGTACCTCCATATCTTCCATCTTTCTTTCCAAGCCTCTTCTACCAATCCTTTTCCCAGCTTTCGGCTGTCCATTTGTCCACAGCTGTTCCCAGCCCATCCCCGTGTCCTTTCCCCTTCCCAGGCACCCCATCCCCAGCGCTGGCGGATCAAAATTCCCATTCCCAGCCCTCTCCACCCTCCGTGCCGCTGCCTCGACACTCTCCCCGAAATCCTGCTGTGCTCCAGCTTCCAGCCGGGTCCCGGGAATGCTCCGGGAATGCTCCCGGGAATGCTCCGGCAGCCGGCGGAGCTGCTCGTTAATGAGCTGCCGTCCCCGCCGAGCAGCCCGGCAATAACACCCGGCCCTGCCTTTTAACTACCTGCGAGTAATCACTCAGGCTCCAATAAAACGGGACGGAACAAGCCCCCGGTCGCGTTGTTAGCAATCATTTTCCCGGCTGTTAACCTGCTTCCCGTGCTCTCATTTTTTTTTTCCCAGAGAAGCCCCAGATGTGCGGAGGGAGCGGGAGCCAAGCGCTGCTCCGAGGGTGGCCGCGCATCCAGCGGCTCCCGGTGCTCCCTGCCCACCCCCAGGGCTGGATTTGGGGGCACGGAAAGTTTATTTTTTTTTTTTAAATTTAATTTTTATATTTTAAAATATTATTTTAAATTTATTTTTAATTAATTTTTTTTTAATTGATTTTTAAAATATTATTTATTTTATTTATATATTAATTATTTATTTATTATTTACTTTTTAATTATTATTTTTATCTAATTCTCTATTCATTATTTATTTATTTTTATTCTTTTTTATTTTTATTTATTATTTATTTATTCTTTATTTAAATTTTATTTATCTATTATTTATCTATTATTTATCTATTATTTATCTATTTTTATTTAATTCTTATTCGTTATTTGTTTTTTCTTTATTTGTTTTATGTATTATTTATTTATTTAATATATTATTTATTTATTTTTTTACATTTATTTATTTTATTTATTTTTTATTTATTTTTTATCCACGTGGGTCTGTGCAAGAGTCCCACCCCCACACCCATGCGCTGAGCCCGGGCTGCAGATCGCCGSGAAAAACGCCGGAAAATGGGGATGAACACCATCGGGGGTTGATGTTAGCCCTAAAAAAATCCCATTTGGGCRAGGAGAAATCAATCCCTGCCCTAAAACAGCTCCGAGCTCGGGGAAATACGCTGTGCCGGCTCTTCCCAGGAGACTCCTGTTTTCCTGTAAATCCCGACATGCCCAAAGCCTCTCCCTGACGGGGAACCGAGCGCCTGAGCCCCGCACAAAGCCCCGAGGCTCTCCGGCTTAGCGTGGCGAATGTAATGTTCTTAGTCAGCCTCATCGCGGCAAATCTCCATATTTCCCGGGGATAAACACTCACCTCTCCTCCCTGGCTCCCGCTTCAAGGGTGGATTCCCCCGCGGGAGGGGTGGGAGGCCATCAAAGGAGTCCTGGGCACTCTCTCATGGGGGTTTCTGCACCCAGAAGGGTTTGTAAACAGATTTTTCCTTCAAAGGAGGAGGTTTTGTAGAGAAAGGAGCTGTGGAAACCTCTCTGAGCGCTTTCCAGCAGGGCTGGTCCTCCTGGGAGTGGAGGAGCCCGGGCCATGGATGTGGGAATGCTGAGCCGGGCAGGGGGATCTCCCCGGGCTCCGGGCATCACTGACGGGATAAAAACCATCGGGGTGGTGTGAAGGGCTGCCCTGGGCGGGAGGGMTCTCCTGGGAGGSTCATCCCCAGGGTTTGGGATGTCCRGAGCTGCCTCGGGCAGGGCTGCATCGTTCCAGGTAAATTCACCTGCACTGGGCTGCTCCCTTTGGAATTTCTGATGAAAATGAGCTGAAATCCCTTCCCTGGCTCGTACCACTGCGAGAAACCAACCAGGGACCCCAAAACCACCCCCTGACATGGCTGTACCACGCCAAGCTCAGAGCTGTCCCCTCCTCAGGAGCACCTGGAGGTGGCTGTGATGGGGCAGGRGGTGTTGAGGGCTGGCTCAGCCACACAGGGAGCTCTGAGAGAGCTGCCAGGACCTGGAGGTGGCCTCCTTCCCTCTGCCAGGACCGTGACCACGGCTACACCCACCCAAAAGTGTCACCCACCACCCAAAGGTGTCACCCACCACCCAAAGGTGTCACCCACCTGGTGATTCCACAGCTCCCCAGCTCTGTGGGTGGACAAGGGGGGAAAAAAAAGAGATGCTGGTGGAAGGAGAGAGATTGGGGAGCTGATGGGAGGAGGAGAGAGACAGGCAGGGATTGTTCCTAAAGCACTGGGGGGGATGAGGATGTAGATCACCAGAATTGGCGGGGGACAGGCCATAAAGCAAAAATAAAAAGGTATTATAATTTATGATGCACAGTAAAAATATCCTGGGAACTGGGTTATGAAGAAGAATTCATTCTCTCGCCAACTCTGCGTATCTTTAAAGATGATAAACGACGTTATGATTCTCCCTTGTATCCGAGAGCTGGAAAATTCGCTCCGCCTTGGAGCTCTTGTCACATCCCCTCTGTGCTGCTCCCGCTCCCCAAAATGCAAGGGGGGCTGAATCCTGACTCCTGGGGATGGTGAGGGTCCCCAATCCTGGGCTGGGGACTCGGGGGGCTGTGGCAGGGCTGGGATGTGCCCCCTCTCCCTGCGCTGAGCTGTGTGTGATWTAGATGCAGCCAGCACCTCTGCCAGCACTTTTGGGGTGATTTTGTCCCCCCCATCCCCAGGCACAGCCCCTTGTGCCTGTCCCTTCACTCTGAGTGTCCCCAGGCGTCACAGCAGAGCGAGAGGAATCCCTGGATCTCCATCTTCACAGGGAGGGGTGTTTGGGGTAGAAATTCCCTTTATCACCCGCACCCATGGGATCCCTGAGCCCGGATCCCGATCCTGGGGCGGAGCTGAGGGTGAGGAGCAAGGCCAGGAACCACTGGGACTGCCCCGGCTGCAGCAGGAGGGTCTGGCTGTGCCCCTCATGGGTCAGTTGCTCGCAGGGTGCATTTCCAGAGCTGGCAGAGGAGGATGAAGCCCAAACTCTCTCTCTCCGGCAGCTTTGGCATCTCTCCCTCCCCCCCGAGCCGGCCCTGCCGGGTTCCTGCTTTGATAAGAGCCCTTGATGCCTTCGCGCCTCCAGGCACGGAATAAAAGGTTTAATTACCCACTGCCAGGCGCCGCAGCGCTGCTGACAGCCGGGAGGGGCCTGCTGCCCACACCTGGGGGAGAAAAAAAATCCTCCAGCAGGAGCCATTCCCGTTCYATGTGCAGAGCTGGCTGTGGGCACAGCCCTGCTCATCCCTCCGCTTCTCTAGATCCCTCTGATTGCCGAATTCCGCCTCCTGAAGGATTTCTGGTCCTTCCTAAAGGACGGGGCTGTGGCACAGCGGCTCCTGCCGGCTCTGGCACGGCTCCTCGGGGATCCCAGGGTGGGTGACTCCTTATGGGATACCCCAAGGTCCCATCCTGTGAGGCCGTGGGGATTCCAGCAGCACCGATGTTCTCGGCGCGGTGACAGCCGCTCCAGCAGCTCTGTCTGTGTGGCACTTGCAGCCAACGCTGTGGCTCTGGGTGGCATTCCCAAGAGAGGGATTTTGGCAGGAGGAGAGGGATGAGATGGAGCCTGAACCCCGCAGCTGCATCACCCCGGCCTCTCCCAGCCCCAGGAACTCCAGGTCACCCCTGCCTGGTGATGTGGGTGCTCGGGGCGCTCCTGCCTTCCACCGAAATTGTGTCGGGGAGGAACCAAGAACGAGTCTCATTGTGCAGCTCCAGCGGAGCCGCAAAGGGCAGCGCTGCCCAGAGGCTGGGCTCCCTCACACCTGGACATTTCCAGCTTTTCCAAGCCCAGCAGCAGCCTGGGAACAGCTTCCCGAGGCTCCCGCTGTGTGAGGTGCTCTCTTGTCCTGCGGGGTGGGGCGAGGGCTTCGCTTCGGCCACCAAATCCTCGTGGGGACCAAGCCCCGCTGCCTTCTGGCTTCTGGGCTCTCCAGGCTCTCCCGGGCTCTCCTGGCTCCCTGTCTCCCTGGCTCTCCTGGCTCCTGGGCTCTCCTGGGCTCTCCAGGCTCCCGAGCTCTCCTGGTTCTCCAGGTTCCCGGGCTCTCCAGGCTCTCCTGGGCTTTCCAGGCTACTGGGCTCTCCAGCCTCCCGGGCTCTCCCGGACTCTCCTGGACTCTCCCGGGTTCTCCTGTCTCCCTGGCTCTCCTGGGCTCTCCAGGCTTCCGAGCTCTCCTGGTTCTCCAGGTTCCCAGGCTCTCCAGGTTCTCCTGGCTCCCGGGCTCTCCCGGGCTCTCCTGGATTCTCCCGGGCTCTCCAGGCTCCCAGGCTCTCCAGACTCTCCTGACTCCCGAGCTCTGCAAGCTCCCGGGCTCTTCTGGGCTCTCCCGGGCTCTCCCAGGCTCTCCAGGCTCTCCGGGCTCTCCCAGGCTCTCCAGGCTCCCGGGCTCTCCCAGGCTCCCGGGGTCTCCAAGCTCCCGGACTCTCCTGGCTCCTGGGCTCTCCTGGCTCCCTGTCTCCCTGGCTCTCCTGGGCTCTCCAGGCTTCCGAGCTCTCCTGGTTCTCCAGGTTCCCGGGCTCTCCAGGTTCTCCTGGCTCCCGGGCTCTCCTGGGCTCTCCCGGGCTCTCCAGGCTCCCAGGCTCTCCAGACTCTCCTGACTCCCGAGCTCTGCAAGCTCCCGGGCTCTTCTGGGCTCTCCCGGGCTCTCCAGGCTCTCCAGGCTCCCGGGCTCTCCCGGGGTCTCCAAGCTCCCGGACTCTCCAGGCTCCCGGGCTCTCCGGGCTCTCCTGACTCCTGAGCTCTCCAGGCTCTCCTGGCTCCCCTCCTCTGCTCCTGCAGCCCCCGTGAATGCAGAAGCAGCTGCAGCATTGCCCAGCAGAGCCGTTAACCGGGGCCGGTAACAGGTGCTCCTTTTACGATGGCTTGGGAAGCCTTCGGGAACAACAGGAGCGGGATTGCCAAGTGCCACATCCCATAAAAACCCCCAAATCCCCCGGGAACAGCCTGCTCCGGGCCCAGCTGCAGCGGGCCCGCCTGCCCAGCTCTGCCGGCCCTGCCTGTGATTTCTTAATCGAGTTTTGGAATGTTTTATTGCTGCTGGCTCTCAGCTGCTCCTTGCTCCCTCCTCCCCTCTCCCTCCGAGTCAGTTTTGCGCCGCTTTCGGGGCTGCTCCACCTTTTTCTCCGCCTCTCCCCAGCTCGGCGGGGCTGCAGGGCAGGGGAAGGGGCCGGCTGGRACCCTCCAGGCCCGGGGATGCTCTGCCCTCAGGCGGTTAAATCCAGGAGGGTCCCGGGGTGCTGTCCCTGCATCTCCTGCAACCCAAACCCTGCGGCAACAGGCGCCTCCACCCACCCGAGGGGTCCGTGTGCCAGCCCGAGCACGGGATGAGCTCAGCACCTTAGGGGTGAGTTCAGCACGTTTAGGGTAAGTTCAGCACCTCTGGGGTGAGTTCAGCACGTTTGGGGTGAGTTCAGCACGTTTAGGGTGAGTTCAGCAACCCCGGAATCAGTTCAGTACCTTCGGAATGAATTCAGGTAAGTTTGGCACCTTCAGGGGAAGTTCAGCATCCCCAGAGTCAGTTCAGCACCTTCGGAATGAATTCAGCACCTGGAGGGTGAGTTCAAGAAAATTTGAATGAGCTCAGTACTCCTGGAGTGAGTTCAGCACCTCCAGCGTAAGTTCAGTAGCTTTAAGGCGAGTTCAACATCTCCAAGCTAAGTTCAGCATCCCCAGGGTGAGTTCAGGACCTCTGGGGTGAGTTCAGGACCTTTGGGTGAGTTCAGCACTTTTAGGGTGAGTTTGGCATCCCCAGAGTCAGTTCAGCAGCTTCGGGATGAATTCAATATCCGCAGGGTGAGTTCAAGCACAATTAGGACGAGTTCAGCACCTTTAGGGTGAGTTCAGCACCTTTGGGGAGAGTTCATCTCCTCCAGGGTAAGTTCAGCACATTTGCAGTGAGTTCAGCACCCCCAGGGTGATTTCAGCACATTTGGGGTGAGTTCAGCATCCCCAGAGTGAGTTCAGCACCTTTGGGATTAGCTCAGCACCTTTGGGGTTAGCTCAGCACGTTGGGGTTAGCTCAGCACCTTTGGGATTAGCTCAGCACCTTTGGGGTGAGTTCAGCACCTTTGGGGCTAGCTCTGCACCTTTAGGGTGGGTTCAGCACCTTTGGGGTTAGCTCAGCACCTTTAGGGTGGGTTCAGCACCTTTGGGGTTAGCTCAGCACCTTTGGGGTTAGTTCAGTACCTTTGGGGTTAGCTCAGCACCTTTGGGATTACCTCTGCACCTTTAGGGTGGGTTCAGCACCTTTGGGGCTAGCTCTGCACCTTTAGGGTGGGTTCTGCACCTTTGGGGCTAGCTCTGCACCTTTAGGGTGGGTTCAGCACCTTTGGGGTTAGCTCTGCACCTTTGGGATTAGCTCAGCACCTTTGGGGTTAGCTCAGCACCTTTGGGGTGAGCTCAGCACCTTTAGGGTGGGTTCAGCACCTTTGGGGATTAGCTCAGCACCTTTGGGGTGAGCTCAGCACCTTTAGGGTGGGTTCAGCACCTTTGGGGATTAGCTCAGCACCTTTGGGGT
>NW_026624050.1:39260-43323 GCF_030028575.1 Malurus melanocephalus
CCTTTGGGATTAGCTCAGCACCTTTGGGGTTAGCTCAGCACCTTTGGGATTAGCTCAGCACCTTTGGGGTTAGCTCAGCACCTTTGGGATTAGCTCTGCACCTTTAGGGTGGGTTCAGCACCTTTGGGGTTAGCTCAGCACCTTTGGGGTTAGCTCTGCACCTTTGGGGTTAGCTCTGCACCTTTGGGATTAGCTCAGCACCTTTGGGGTTAGCTCAGTACCTTTGGGGTTAGCTCAGCACCTTTGGGTCTAGCTCTGCACCTTTAGGGTGGGTTCAGCACCTTTGGGGTTAGCTCTGCACCTTTAGGGTGAGTTCAGCACCTTTGGGGTTAGCTCTGCACCTTTGGGGTGAGTTCAGCATCTTTGGGGTTAGCTCAGCACCTTTGGGGTTAGCTCTGCACCTTTGGGGTGAGTTCAGCACCTTTGGGGTTAGCTCAGCACGTTCAGGGTGAGTTCACCCCCCAGGGCCATCTGCAGGCAGAATCGCCGTTTCCAAAGCTCTCTCAGAGAATCCGCTCCTCTCTCCGCGGGTTCTCCTCTTTTAAAAAAAGCCTTTATTCCCGAGCGAGTGATGGATGTGACAGCCGGAATGTCCCCCCGCTGCCACCCCTGCCTCGAGCTCTTCCCGCTCCTTTGTCCATCTGCCACAGCGAGGGGGCTGCGGCCGCTTTTCTGCCGAGAAAAACGGATAATTCAGGGCAGCGCCTTTTTATGAACCGGGATTTTCACCGCAGACGCGAGGGGAGGGAAGACGGGAGGATGTTTGGCAGCGAGCTCACACCCCCTGCCCACCTCCCAACAGCTTCTCCGCCGCGGAGATTGGAGGGTTTGATTTCATTTTGCTGCCACCGATAAAACACACGCGGAGGGAGGGGACAGAGGGATTTGGGAGCTGAGGCAGAGGGTGGGGAACGGCCCCATCCATAACTAAAGAGGGAGCGAGCAATAAACAGGGGTGGGGGATATTTGGCAAGATAAATGGCCCTCAGAAAATCTGCTCGTCGCAAACTTCGTGGGGATAAAAATGATTTAGGGAGACGCTGTCAAGATAAAAATCATATCTRTTCAAGAACAACTCCTTACAAGTGTTATTAATAGCGCTGGGGATGGTTAGGCTGGGAAGGACTTTAAAATATCGTGTTTGCTTTGGGCTGCCTGGTGTAATTCCTGCAGGGTGTAATTCCTGCTGGACAGCACAGGGAGGGCGAATAACGCAGAGACAGCGGGGCCAGGCGAGCCCTGCTCCCCCTGAACCTGCTTCCTCGGGGATGCGGGTTTGGGGTGGAGGGGATCCCCCTGAATCTGCCTCCTCGGGAATGTGCGTTTGGGGTGGAGGGGATCCCACTCCCCCTGAATCTGCTTCCTTGGGGATGTGGGTTTGGGGTGTAGGGGATCCCTGCTCCCCCTGAATCTGCTTCCTCGGGGATGTGGGTTTGGGGTGGAGGGGATCCCACTCCCCCTGAATCTGCTTCCTTGGGGATGTGGGTTTGGGGTGCAGGGGATACTCCTCCCCCTGAATCTGCCTCCTCCCAGCGAGACTGGGAATTGGGGAGTGGAGAGAGGAATTGGGGGATGGATAGGGGAATTGGGGGGAATTGGAGGGAATTGGGGAGCGAGGCAGGGAGTTGGGGAGTGGAGAGGGGAATTGGGGAACGGAGAGAGGAACTGGGTAGCAGAGTGGGGAATTGGGGAGTGAGGCAGGGAGTTGGGAGTGGAGAGAGGAATTGGGGAGCGGAGAGAGGAATTGGGGAGTGGAGAGGAGTTGGGGAGCGGAGAGAGGAATTGGGGAGCAGAGAGGGGAATTGGGGAGTGGGAATGAGAATTGGGGAGAAGGGCGGGGAATTGGGGAGTGGAATGGGGAATTGGGGAGCGGGACAGGGAATTGGGGAGCAGTGCTGCCCCAGCCCCACTTGTAGACGTTGTGCTCTGCCTTGGGCCAGCACAGGGACAGACAGAGGGACAGACGGACAGAGGGACAGACAGAGGGACAGACGGACAGAGGGACAGATGGACAGAGGGACAGACGGTCACGCCACCGGACAGGCTGAGCTGGCGCTGTGCGCTGGAGAGGGGGATGGGGAGAGCTCCCTGCCGCAGATTTCTGTGAAAAGCCGGGAATCGGGAACACCAGGCAGTCCCAATCCTCTCCTGCTTCCCCAGGCTGGCGGAGAAGGAGTCGGACAACTCCCCAACCCTGTTTGCAGGTCCGGACACAAAGCCTTTCCCGCGGATGGCAGAGAGCAGCGGGCCAGAGGGGTCAGGGATGCAATGGGGTTGAGCTTTTCCTCCTCCCGAAGCTCCCCCTTCTGCCCCTCTCCACTGCTGAACCCTCCACAGAGCTTCCCTTCCCAAATCTCTCCATCCCTGACCCCGTTATCCCTCTCAGCACCCYCAGGGGACAGCTCGTTCCTCTCCTCTTTGCCTCCAATCTCCTCCAACCCTCTCACCCCACCTCCCTTCGCASTCCCCATCATTCCCGCGGCTCTCCCCGGGCTCATTCCCGGCACTTGACACCTCTCGGCTGGATGAAAATTCATTTTCCCTGCTGGGATGCCTGGAAAATGAGGAGAGGGGGGTCACTGCTGTGCTCTGAGCCSGCTGGTTTGGAAGCTGTGAGAGCAGAGCTGAGGATTTAATGGCACCTTAAATATACGGCCGATTGTTGGGTCCAATTCTGATTTGAAAGCAAATACGGGCTTGGGAATTAAGGAGGAAGATGAGTTTCACTAGAAGGTAAATAAAAATTAACTGGCGGCGATATAAACATACCTGGGTACAAAATGCAGGCGTGTGGGTATTGAAATACACTCAATTAGAGAAACGAGAGTTTGGGGTTGTTTTTTAATGAAAGCTTCGTGGCAAAATTTCAAGGGCTTACCAACAATAAAAACACCCCGGCTCCAACATCCGGCTCGGGATGTTTACGGCTGTTTAGAGCTCTGGGCGTAAAATAAAAGCACCACCACAAATTAGGCGGTTGTTTGTGCCACCTCTTGTCCCTGATCTCTGCAGGAGTCCCCAGACCCMGGCTGAGAGCGAGGAGGGGACCAGGGCACCCCGGGATGTCCCTGGAGATGTGTCAGGCTTGCTGCCCAAGCTGGGAAATGCGGTGGGATGGAGTAATTAGAGGAATTAATTACGCAGGGCGACCTTTGGGTGGCAGTCCCCGGGTGTGAGAGCAATTAAACATCACCCTGATGATGCTCTCACGGGGTCTGTTTATTCCCGAGGGTGTTGGGGCAGAAATGTGGGAAAACTGGGCTAAAGCAGCTTTTTGGAGCAGCTAAATTTGCACTTTGCGTGGGCAGCGCTGCTGGAAACCTGCTCTGGTTTGGGGACAGAGCTGAGCTCGGTGAAYCCCAACCCCAGCTCCTGTCCTGCAGCTCCCTTGAGCCAGGAAATACCCCTAAAATGAGGAATATTTCTCCAGGAAGAGAGAAAAAGAAGACATCTTATTCTGCAGGGCACGGGCGCCTGTGATTGTTACCAAACTTCTCGCAAACGGGGAACAACAAAGAAATGAAACGCGGAGATAATTAAGGACATAATTGTACACACACAACTGCTTAATTAAGCTTTTCCTCTTTAAAACCTGACAGAATCTGCTTACAAGGTGCGAGCACGAGGGGAGGCTGCCCATATGCTGGGCCATCTGCACCGCAGGCGGGAGGGAGGGGGGGAGGCAGGAGCCCGGGGAAGGAGAGAAGGAGAATGAGGAAAAGGAGGAAAAAGAGGAAAAGAAGGAAAAGGAGAAAAAGGAGGGGGCGGGTGCTGCCTGAAAAAAAAAACCAAAAAAACCAACAAAACAAACAACAAAAAAAAACCAAACAAAAAGAGCATCATTGTTCTGCTCTGGGCATTTCTTGGTCCCTTCCTGTGCCCTGTCCCATCCAGTCCACACTGGGGAGGGAGCTGCCCCTGCCTGGGATCCCCCGGGGTTCTGGAGCCCCAGGACACCCCAGAGCTCAGGGCAGGGGCAGAAGGAGATACCTCCCTCACTTCTCTGCAGCTTCCTGGGATGGGAAATAGGGAAAATCACTTTTTTTTTGTTCCTTTAAACAAG
>NW_026624050.1:44488-48496 GCF_030028575.1 Malurus melanocephalus
TGGAGAATCCAGCTTTGGGAAATGTTTGGGATTGCAGCCCCGTGGAGAATCCAGCTTTGGGAAATATTTAGGATTGCAGCCCCATGGAGAATCCAGCTTTGGGGAAAATGTTTGGAATTGCAGCCCCGTGGAGAATCCAGCTTGGGGGAAATGTCTGGGATTGCAGCCCCGTGGAGAATCCAGCTTTGGGAAATGTTTGGGATTTCAGCCCCATGGAGAATCCAGCTTGGGGGAAATTTTTGGGATTGCAGCCCCATGGAGAATCCAGCTTTGGGAAATGTTTGGGATTGCAGCCCCGTGGAGAATCCAGATTTGGGGGAAATGTTTGGGATTGCAGCCCCATGGAGAATCCAGCTTGGGGGGAAATGTTTGGGATTGCAGCCCCGTGGAGAATCCAGCTTTGGGGGAAATGTTTGGGATTGCAGCCCCATGGAGAATCCAGCTTTGGAAAATGTTTGGGATTGCAGCCCTGTGGAGAATCCAGCTTTGGGGGAAATGTTTGGGATTGCAGCCCCATGGAGAATCCAGCTTTGGGAAATATTTAGGATTGCAGCCCCATGGAGAATCCAGCTTTGGGGAAAATGTTTGGGATTGCAGCCCCATTGGAGAATCCAGATTTGGGAAATGTCTGGGATTGCAGCCCCGTGGAGAATCCAGCTTTGGGAATGTTTGGGATTGCAGCCCCATGGGGAATCCAGCTTTGGGAAATTTTTGGGATTGCAGCCCCATGGAGAATCCAGATTTGGGGGAAATGTTTGGGATTGCAGCCCCATGGAGAATCCAGATTTGGGGGAAATGTTTGGGATTGCAGCCCCCATGGAAAATCCAGTTTGGGAATGTCCAGGATTGCAGCCCTGTGGAGAATCCAGCTTTGGGAATGTCCGGGATTGCAGCCCCATGGAAAATCCAGCTTTGGGAAATATTTGGGATTGCAGTCCCTTGGAGAATCCAGCTTTGGGAAAAGTTTGGTTTTGCAGCCCCGTGGAGAATCCAGCTTTGGGAAATGTTTGGGATTGCAGCCCCATGGAGAATCCAGCTTTGGGAATGTTTGGGATTGCAGCCCCGTGGAGAATCCAGCTTGGGGGGAAATGTTTGGGATTGCAGCCCCGTGGAGAATCCAGCTTGGGGAAAATGTTTGGCATTGCAGCCCCCATGGAAAATCCACTTTGGAAATGTCCAGGATTGCAGCCCCCATGGAAAATCCAGTTTGGGAATGTCCGGGATTGCAGCCCCGTGGAAAACAGCGCACGGGAAATGGGGATTGCAGGTCGGGCTTTGCCAGGCAGGGCTGGTGGGATTGATTCAATTAAGCACCTAACGAGGCGAGGAGGAACGAGCCGGGTCACGGCGGCACCGGGGAGGCACCGGGAGAGGCGGAAAGGGCCACGCCTGATGCTGGCAATGCGCGTTTTCAGCAGCAGGGATGACAATTCTGGCAGCCCCGCTCGCCTCCAAAAACCGAGGAAAGGATGGGGATGCACTGGAAGGGAGGAAGGAAGGGAAGAAGGCAGGGAAGGGCGCCCAGCTTGGGGTGGAAGGGGTTGGGGTGGGATGAGAGAGGGATGAGCAGCAGGGAGGGGACTGAGCGAGCTGTGTGGGGTCTGCGGGGCTTTGCTGTGTCCCTTTGTGAGGTCTGTGGGGCCCCTGAGTTTTGCCTTCCCCCTTTGTGGGGTCTGTGGGGCCCCTGGGCGTTTCCTTCTCCCTTTGTGGGGTCTGTGGGGCCCCTGGGCGTTTCCTTCCCCCTTTGTGGGGTCTGTGGGGCCACTGGGTTTTGCCTTCCCCCTTTGTGGGGTGTGTGGGGCCCCTGGGCGTTTCCTTCCCCCTTTGTGGGGTCTGTGGGGCTGCTGAGCTGCTCCTTTGGGGCCGGTAGCAGCTCCCAGTGCTGGGTCCNAATGTCCGGGATTGCAGCCCCGTGGAAAACAGCGCACGGGAAATGGGGATTGCAGGTCGGGCTTTGCCAGGCAGGGCTGGTGGGATTGATTCAATTAAGCACCTAACGAGGCGAGGAGGAACGAGCCGGGTCACGGCGGCACCGGGGAGGCACCGGGAGAGGCGGAAAGGGCCACGCCTGATGCTGGCAATGCGCGTTTTCAGCAGCAGGGATGACAATTCTGGCAGCCCCGCTCGCCTCCAAAAACCGAGGAAAGGATGGGGATGCACTGGAAGGGAGGAAGGAAGGGAAGAAGGCAGGGAAGGGCGCCCAGCTTGGGGTGGAAGGGGTTGGGGTGGGATGAGAGAGGGATGAGCAGCAGGGAGGGGACTGAGCGAGCTGTGTGGGGTCTGCGGGGCTTTGCTGTGTCCCTTTGTGAGGTCTGTGGGGCCCCTGAGTTTTGCCTTCCCCCTTTGTGGGGTCTGTGGGGCCCCTGGGCGTTTCCTTCTCCCTTTGTGGGGTCTGTGGGGCCCCTGGGCGTTTCCTTCCCCCTTTGTGGGGTCTGTGGGGCCACTGGGTTTTGCCTTCCCCCTTTGTGGGGTGTGTGGGGCCCCTGGGCGTTTCCTTCCCCCTTTGTGGGGTCTGTGGGGCTGCTGAGCTGCTCCTTTGGGGCCGGTAGCAGCTCCCAGTGCTGGGTCCGGCTGGGGCGGGCGATTCCGGAGCCGTGTCCGGAGCCGTTCCCGGTGTCCGGTGCCGTTCCCGGTGTCCGGTGCCGTGTCCGGAGCAGTGACCGGAGCTGCCGGCAGAGCCATCCCGCATCCCGCCCGGCCCCGGCCCCGCTCCGCTCGCTCCGTTTATTGCCGTGAATTATTGAAGGCGCCGGGGCTGACTCAGCACCGCAGGCTGCRGGGGAATTTTACAAATCCATCCAAGCCCCGGGTCCCGCTCCCGCCCGGGCTTGTCCCCAGCTGTGTCACCTCGCTCTGATACCTCCCGTGGGGACCACGCCGGGGACTTTGAGCCTCTGTGGGGCTGCCCGGAGCGGGGCAGAGCTCAGCTGCTGGCTCAGCTCCGTGGTTGTGCCGTGGGGATGTGGGGTGGGATGGTCCGGAGGGTTGGTACCAGCCCGGGTTGCCAGGGATGGACAGGGACGAGCTGGGAAGCTGCAGCGGGTGAGTCAGGGGAGAAGGGATAAAACCCGGAATTATTAGTGTAAGAAAGGAGAAATCCTTGGCTTTCTGCCGGACCCCCCCCTGCAAGGCTCCGTTTGGGGGTGAGAGGGTCCCAGGATTCCACAACTCTGGAGAAGTTTCTCTTGAGTCAGTCGCCAAAAATCCCTCATTGTCCTGGGGAAAGTGGCTTGTCCCACCCTGTGCCAGCCCCATCCTGGAATTGCATTTGTGGGGAGGCAATGGGACAAATCTCCTGTGGAACAGGGGGTCCCGGGCAGGGCAAACTTTTCTTTGGGCATTTTTTCCACTTGGATTAATGGGATCGGTTTGAAGGAAGGGCTGAGCTCGGCCTGGCCCCGTTACAGGCGCTCGCAGGATGTTTAATTACCCTGGCAGGCTCGAGGGCGATGAATAGTTCATAAAGCCGGCAGTGAATTATTCATCGTCAATTTATCAGGGGCAGCTGAGATGAACCCCCTGGGGCAGGGACGGGGACTCCAAAGGCTGGGAAAGGACCTGCTTATCATCCCCGAGGGAAAAGGGATCCCGTGGGGGTCCTCTGGCAGGGATTTTGGGGGAAGTATTCCCTAAAGCGTTTGTTAATCGTGTCCCCAGCCTCKCCAGGCACCTGGAAAATACAGGGAAAGGCTGAGATGGGGTTTGGAATAGTGAGGGATGGGGGGAGGAGGGGCAGGACAGGCTGTCAGTGGGAAAATTCCGTGTGTTCCCCGAAAGGATCAGCACAGGAAACCAAACGAAACCCCCAAACCTGAGCTGAGGGTGACAGCTTGGCTGCTGTGGGGGTGTCCAGGGACGCAGGGAGGGAGGAGAGGCAGGACAGAGCCGGGCACCGGGCACAGAGGGGATTTAGCGACCCCTGACACATCCCAGCCAGGCAGAAATCCTGCTCAATCCCGAGCTCCGGACTGTGCTTGAGGAGAGAAACCCGGGGGAAAGCGGCGGTGG
>NW_026624050.1:50588-67108 GCF_030028575.1 Malurus melanocephalus
GACAACAGTGTCCCCAGGGGCTGTCAGCGGTGCTGGGGTGTCCAGGGCTGGTGGATTTTTACCCATTTTTGTCCCTCAGAGCGGCTGGGGTGGGGATGGAGCGGGGTCTCTGCATCCGCCGGGACGTTCGGGCTGCTCCTGCCCTGCTCGGGGCTCTGCTGCCCAAGGGGCAGTGGCACATCCTGTCCTGGGTGTCCTGAGAGCCCCAGGGAAGGATTTGGATCAAAAGGAGGTGCAGGGAGGAGAATCCAGCACGGGGCTTTGCCCACAGCTCTGTGGTGACAGCTTTGCCTCCAACACCAACCCCTGTGCTCTCCCCGCACCCTCCGGGTGAGATTCCAGCAGGATTTGTCCTTATTCCCACCCTTCTCAACCCCATCTCACCCCGAGGGGCASGGGGGTGTCTGGGACAATCCCCTGGGCATGGTGGGACCCCTCCTTGCCCAGGCACCAGCAAAGAGGGGCCAGCCAAACTCCAGCTCCCGCTCAGTAATAAAGGAATTAATTTATCTCCCCGTGGGATGATGTGAAGCTGCAGCCAGACCCCCGAGGTGGAGGTTTCACCCCTCCCTTGCTGCTGCCAGCCTGCCTCAGCCCCGCTGCTGATTCCCCACAGAAATGCGAATTTTTGGTTTATCACGTCTGCCTGGCGGGCAGCAGGAGCTGCACAGCGAGCCGGGGGAAAGCGCAAGGTAATAGAGGTATTTATTAAAGCAGGGAGGAAATTTATATGCTATTCCTGCTTTTTCAGCTCTCACTCRTCGCCGAGGGGAGAGGAGGAGTGGGCAGCCTGTGCAGGAAATCGCCAGGAGTCTGTTTTCTGCCCATTTGTCAGTCTGATGAACAAGAAAAATATGGGCAGGCTGGGTGAAGGAGAAATGGAGAGTCTGGAGGAGGCTGGAGCGTGTTTCTCCACGGCCAGGAGCAGCTCCAGGTTGATGGGAAAACCTCTGTGGATCCTCCTGGAGCTGGGGGTTGTGCAACCGGGGTTTGGGGGGTCTTGAGGTGGTGTTGGCAGTGAGATGGGGATGGGAGGGGATGGATGGAGAAGAGGTGAGGGGGTTGTGGGGAAGGGAAAAGGGGTTCTGGATGGAACAGGCTGGAGGAGAAAAGGAATTTTGGAAAGGGCAGGCTGGAGGAGATAAGGGGCTCTGGATGAAGCAGGCTGGAGGAGAAAAGGAATTTTGGAAAGGGCAGGCTGGAGGAGAAAAGGGGCTCTGGATGGAACAGGCTGGAGGAGAAAAGGGGTTTTGGAAAGGAGAGGCTGGAGGAGAAAAGGAATTTTGGAAAGGGCAGGCTGGAGAAGAAATGGGTTCTGGAGGGAATTGGCTGGAGGAGAAAAAGGGTTCTGGAGATGATGGGTGGAGGAAAAAATATTTTGGAAAGGACAGTGTGGAAGAGAAAAGGGGCTCTTGAGGGGACAGGCTGGAGGAGAAAGGGGTTCTGGAGGGAATTGGCTGGAGGAGGAGAAAGGGGTTCTGGAGGGGGTGGGCTGGAAGAGAAAAAGATTCTAGAAAAGGACAGTCTGGAGGAGAAAAGGGGCTCTGGAAAAGAAAATCAGGAGGAGAAAAGGGGTTCTGGAGGGGACAATCTGGAGGAGAAAAGGGGTTCTGGAGGGGCTGGGCTGAAGCAGGGCCCTGGCAGGGGGATGAGGACAATCCCAGTGCCCAAAGCCATCCCCCCAATCCCTGCACCCCCTGTCAGGAGCTGCTGGAGCGTTTGGCATCTCCCGGAGAGGAGCACAGGGAAGCACAAACCCCCCGGGTATTAAGTGCTAATAATTCCCTCCTTTCATTTGCAGTTATCCACCCACGTGGAGAGAGGCCGGGATTCTGCTGACACTTTCTGGCTGGCAATTGAATGCTGCCTGAATCATCCAGCCAGGGCCATTTGTTCATAAAAGTAAGGAACTGCTGTTTGAATCCTTTTATTGCCGCTAACGTGACACAGGCAGCCGTGATGGATTCGGGCTGGGGATGTGACACGAACGTGGCYGTGCTGGGAAGTGACACAAATATGGGGGTTTGTGCTCCCTGCTGGGTGTGGGGTAAACACTGGGAAATCCTGGCCTCTCCCAAATTGTTTTTTCCCTCGAGGAGCAGCTTCTCCCTCTGGTATCAGGGTCTGGGCTCCCCAGAGAGGGATTTTGTCCCCCCAGCCTTGCGTGTGATGGCGCAGAGGGAAGGGGGGAGTGTTTGAGGGTTTTAATCTTCTTGTCCCCAGAGCTGCTGGAGCGCCTGGACAGGGAGATGTTTTTCCTTTGGCAGAGACAAATGGGCAGAGCCAGACCCTCTGGCATCAGGCTGCTCCTTCTACACTGATGGGATAAAAACCTCCTGGGAGAAATCCAGGTCTTGCCTGGAGGGATCAGCTTTGGGCAGGATGAGGATTGAGGGGCACAGGGCCCTGATTTGCCCCTTTTTTTGGGTTCTGTCTGGGGGGTGAAGACCAAGGAACATCCCTGAGGTTGCTCCAAATCAGGATGTGATTAATTCCATGCTGCTTTTCCCCAAGTGCTGCTCACACAAACGAGAACTGATTTAAAATGAATCGAGCCAATTACTGCAGCATTCCTAAACCAGCAGTGCCGGGGTGAGGGGGAACATCCCAGCTGCTGAGGGATGGGATCAGATGCTGAGATGCCCTCTGGGCCCCAGATTCCAGCTGTCTCAGTTCTGGGAWAAGTCTGGCTGCTTTCCTCAGTTTGCATTTGAATTTAAGTGGCAGCAGTGCCAGGTGGTGGTACCTGCTCTGGGTGATGCCAGGGTGGTCCCTGCTGGCTGAAAATGTTCCATATATTCACAGAAAAGTGGAAAGGAAGAACTCCTGGATGATTTTCCAACAGAAACTTATGAATGAGAGGATTTCTGCCRTGGAAGGGCTGGGTYTGTGGGGCTGGGTGAGGTTTGGGYTTTTGGTTGTCTGGCAGCTGCTCCTCCTCTGCCCACATATTTGATAGAAATCTGTTCTGAACTTGCATGTTTTGGTTTTTTTAGAGATTTGATCGAGGAGAGTATCATCATTCTCCCCAGCAGCTGCTGCAGAAGGGCTGAGGGGAGGGCAGGGGGTCCCAATTTTGGGACAGGTTTATTTTTCTCTTCCCATCCACAGCTTCCAGACAAAGCAGCTCCTTTGCGYCATGGATGAGCCCAGAGAACAGCAGAATCCCAGAATTAGTGAGGYTGGAAAAGCTCTCCAGGATCATCAGGAAAAGAGATATTCTGGAAAGGACAATCTGGAGGAGAAAAGGGGCTCTGGAGAGGCTGGAGGACTAAATGAGGATCACCAAATCCATCCAAGGTCCCCACCTTGTCACCCAGCCCAGAGCACTGAGTGCCACATCCAGGAAATCCTTGATATCTCCATCTCCTCTTCACTCCATCCCTGGGCAGGATCACACACTCCATCACACACTCCGGGCAGGATCCACCTTGGGAATGTCCCTTCCAGCAGGACAGGAGCACCATGGAGGTAAAACTGTTCTGCTGGGTGAATTCTCCCTGGTGCTGTGGGGCAGTGGCACATCTGGAGAGGCAGCTGGATGGGCAGTGAGGGAGGGAACAGCCAGGAGGAATCGCTGCTGGAATYGCCACCGGAATCTGTGGGGCTGGACTCTGCTCCCTGCCCCTCCTTCCCATTGGAATTTGACTGCAAAGCCTCAGCTCATCCCTTTTGGGGAAAGGATTCAAACCCCATCCAGGCTCCCCAGAGTTCTCTGTTAGGGACCACAGGCTGCCGTTATCCTCACCCAGGGCATTGTGGATTCCTTGTAAATTCCTTATGGACTCTTTGAGGATTCCGTGAGGATTCCTTGAGGATTCCGTGTGTATTCCATGCAGATTCCTTGAGGATTCCTTGCAGATTCCATGTGGATTCCTTGCAGATTCCTTATTAATTCCTTATGGATTCCTTGAGGATTTCTTGCGGATTCCTTATGGATTCCTTACTGATTCTATGTGAATTCCTTGAGGATTTCTCGAGGATTCCTTGAGGATTCCATGCAGATTCCTTGTGGATTCCTTGTGGATTCCTTGCAAATTCCTTGAGGATTCCTTGTGGATTCCTTATGGATTCTGTGTGAATTCCTTATGGATTCCTTGAGGATTCTGTGAGGATTCTTTGTGAATTCCTTATGGATTCTTTGTGAATTCCTTGTGGATTTCTTGTGGATTCCTTATGGATTCCATGTGGATTCCTTGAGGGTTCCTTGCAGATTCCATGTGAATTCCTTATGGATTCCATGTGAATTCCTTATGGATTCCTTGTGGATTTGTTGTGGATTCTTTTTGGATTCCTTGTGAGTTTTCCTGGCATTGCTGCACAGCAAAAGGCAGCAGCTCTGGGCTACAGCTGCAGCGTTTAAAAATAATCCCAAACACGGGTTGGGTTCATGGCCGGGGCCGTTCAGGGTGTACAGGGCTCTGTTCCTGGAATTGTTTTCACTCCAGAGTCTGGAGGGGAATGTAAGGGGGATGCCGAGGGTTGCTTTGCACGTTCAGATTGCTATAAAACAGCCCTGGAGCCTCGAAAGGAGCTGAAAGAAACAGGCTCGGGGCTTTGGAGGGAAAGAAAAGAGGCTCCTGGGATGGGCAGAGTGGCCATGAATTATTCAGCACAGCAGRGGTGGGGTTTGCTCCAGGGCAGTCCTGGCTGGGAGCCCCAAATTTGGGTGGGTGCAGAGACAGGAGGGTGCTTGGAGAGCTGGGGATGGGGGCTGAGCCCTTCCCCCTCCCCAGGGCCCGGTGCTTTGGGGMAAAAGGTGATTCCTACCCCCTGGAATGGCGACCCTGGGCCTTCCCACTGCTTTTGGTTGCTTTGGACCCCAAAAAGGAGGAAAAGCACCGGTGAGGGCAGGTGGGAGCAGGGCAGGGAGGGGAGGAGGGCGAGGTTCTGGCAGCGATGGCCCCGGGATCACTCTCCAGCCGCTCCACAACGAATTCACTGACACAGGGAACAATTTTTCCCTGACTCTGCCAATTCCGTCACGACGCTGCCTGGAAGAGCCCCGCAGGAAGGGGGACTTGAACTCTGCAAAAAGCTCTCAGCTGAAGCTTTATTTAAGGCTACCTGGGGAAATCTTAAATATTAAAGGCTAAAAACCAGCGGCTGGACAGCGAGGGCTGTGCCCTGCCTGCCTCTTTTTGCCTCTGAACACCTTTGGTGCTCCAGCTAATGGGGCTGTCACCTTGTGGGGATGGTGTCACCCACAGATCCCCCTTCCCATGGCTTTTGGGACAGTCCCAGGCTTGTGCCTCCAAGAGCAGCATCGCCTTCCCCCAGCTGGCCACCAGCATCTYGTCCCCACAGCCCAAGAGAAAGGACAATGACTGAGCATCTGTGTTTTTCTCTGTGCTGCTTCTGTTTATTTCTTATTTGTTTAATCCCTACTCCTTGACTGCAGACRTCCTTGTGCTGACATGAGATTATTTATTTATAAAATATGTACAGGAAAGCGCTCGGGTCCCGGCCCCACCCTCCAAGGTTGGCCGTGCCTGTCCAGMCGCAGCAGAGGTGGAAGGGATTTCTCTGCCTCGGAGTCGGGGAGAGGAGGAGAAAGGAAAGGGCTGACAGGGATAGAGACTTCAAAAGACGTGAGCAAATATTTACAGGATCCAAGACAAAAAAATGTATCTACAGTGTTGTCTTGGGGATAGAGGGAGTCGGGCTGGAAGCGGAGCCCGCTCGTGGCTCCGTTTGTTATATTGATTTATAGGGATCGTGGGAATCGATTCCTGCTGGGAATCCTGATGGGATTGGTGGCTCTGGAGAGCCTTGGACTCAGGCCCTGGTGAGGGGCAGATAGGGCCATGGGGCCACGGGGTCCTGCTGCTGGGGCTTTGCCAGAATATTGAGATTTTTGCAAGTGAGGGCTGGATGATCCTGCGACACTCCCCGGAGCCCAGGGAAGGGGGATGCTGGAGGAGAGTGGGATTCAGGCAGGGAATAAGGTTTGGGGGTCCCCACCAACCACTGCTGCTGTTTGATCACCATGGGGGCAGGGAGGGACAGTCCCCCAGAGGTGACACACTCCTGGGAGCTGGCACAGAGCCCTGGGCTCCCCGGGGTCAGTGTGGCAGAGCTCAGAGTGCCACGTGTGGGTCCCCATGGTTGTGTGGGGTGGGGTCTGCGCAGGGGGTGCTACGGCAGGACGAGCACGGCTAAATTCTCCTGCAGGGGAGGGGGCCGGGGCGCGAGGGAGTGGCTGTGGGGGTTCTGTCTGGGTCCCCGAGCTCAGCAGGTCACCCCAGTTCAAACTGTCCATGCTCTATGCGGGTGATACTTGGCTGGAGGAGACGGAGGAGACCTCGGTYTTGCTCTGGGATACGGCGGACGAGGTGTCATCATCCCCAAAGGGGTTCTTGCCGCAGCAGATCGTGGTGATCATGCAGTTACGGAACTGGKGAGGGGACAGAAATGACAATGGTGGCACTGGGGGGCCAGCAGTGATTGAGACCCAACCCCTTCCAGAAGGAGCCACGTGCCCAAGGAGCCCCCAAATGCGCTGCTCGGCCCCAGGWGGTCTCACCTGTTTGTTCATGAGCACGTAGATGATGGGGTTGTAGAGGGAGGAGCTCTTGGAGAAGAAGGCAGGCACTGCCATCAGCGTGGCTGTGAAGTCGGCGCCCTTGTTGGTGAAGATCCAGAACGCCACCACGGCGTAGGGCGTCCAGGCCAGCATGAAGCCCAGCACCATC
This sequence comes from Malurus melanocephalus, assembly GCF_030028575.1. Lineage (NCBI taxonomy): Eukaryota > Metazoa > Chordata > Aves > Passeriformes > Maluridae > Malurus > Malurus melanocephalus. The sequence goes on from NW_026624050.1 coordinate 57,284, forward strand.
AGGATCACCATCCGCGTCACCTCCTTCTCCGCCTTCTGGGTCGTGGCCGATTCCTGCTGCTGGGCAGCTGCCTGTGGGCAGAGAGGGTGGTGAGGGGCACTGCCCACCCCTGGCTTATGACCCCCAAGTCACCCACCCCATCCCATCAGTCCCCTCCGGCCGTTACCTCCCGGACTTTGCAAACAAGGCGCCCGTAGGAGAAGAAGATGATGATGACAGGGATGACGAAGTGGATGACGAACATGTAGAGCACATAGGACTCGTTGTGGAAGTCGGGGTTGTGGGTGTAGTAGTCGGGCCCGCAGGAGCACTGCATCCCCTCCGGGATGTACCTGGTGGGGAGAAAGGTTGGGATCTGCACCGGGATCCCCTTTGGGGATGACAGGGATGGAATTCCCTGAGGATGGGAGGTGCTGGAAGGGTGGCACGTGTGGTTTGGGTGAGCTCAGGCATGCAGTGGAACTCCCTCCCTGCCACGGGAATAGGATATTCATTTCCCCTCTGCAAGGCTGAGCACTTCCCTGCTGGGATGGATGGACCTAGGTGGGATTCCAGGTGCTGCTGGGAATGCTCAGACTCACCTGGACCATCCAAAGAGCGGTGGGGCAGCRCAGGAAATGGCCATGACCCAGGTGAAGACGATGCCCATGATGGCGTGGCTGGCTGAGAAGCGGAAGTTGCCCATGGGCTTGCAGATGACGATGTAGCGCTCRATGGCCAGGACAACCAGGGACCACAGGGCGACCTGGCCTGCRGGGAGGAGAGGGAGAGCCCACGGAGAAGTCAGAGCTCCTCTGGGCTTCACTGTCCCTTCGTGGATCCAGAGAAGAGCAGAGGGGAGCAGCGTGGGATAAGCAGCATCCCCCCTAAATAACTGGGAATTCTCCATCCGTAGTGTGAAAAAAGCTCTGGGAGCCGAGGGGGTGCTGGGGGTGGAGGAGGGGTCACCATGGGGTTTTTAACAAAGGAAGAATCACAGGGGTGAATCCCACCTGGGCGTGGGGAAGCACAATTCCCAGCACTGCTGCCAGATGCCTCTAAACCTGTTGATCCCTCGAAATGTGCATTTCAGGAGTTTTCTGCTGGCGCTGGATCGGGGAGGGGGAGGCGTGGGGAGCTGGGGTTGTGTGGGTGGGCAAACGTGCACATGTATTTATGAGGGATAATTAAACTTCAGGGGATTTGGGAGCGTTTAGTCGGTGCTGTAAGCCTGCTAATGCCCCCAGCTGTGATAAGCTGCTGATAACGACACCCTGCGCTAGGATTCGCTGGGGACCTGCTGCTCCTTTCCCATCCAGATTCCTTCCCCGGGAACAGGAGCAGCCTCCTCCTCTTCCCCTGAAGGAGGTACAAACACCGAAAAGGAAAAATAACACTGCCCAAGGCTCGCTGAGCAGGGATGGGGCAGATTTTCTGACCCCCAAACCAAGCCTTTCCTTGCTCCTTGGCTTGGATCAGGGCGTTCAACTGTGCCTTCGGCAGAATATTTGTATTTTTTAAATGTGTATTTTCAGAGCAGCATCATTGTGGGCAACAGCCCCATTTAGGGGAAGGAAAGCAAAGTGTTTGTGGTGGTTGTGGATCTCTAAAACAAGGGCTGCTGGCTGTCAGATCCGTCCCGAGGTGTGGCGTGGGCAGGGCTGGCTGTGTGGGCACAGGGAGTGAATTCTCCCTGCTTTTCCACAAGGCAAAGTGTTGGCGGCTCTCCTGCCCCTGTGAAATGCCTTAAGGAAAATCCCAAGGGCACCCAAATTTGGACAGATTGCAGAGCCTGGGAATCACCCTGGATCCTTTCGCCCCTGGATAAACTCCGAGCCCTCTCGTATCTCTGTGCCTGCAGCTCTTCCTTGGGTTTCCTYCCTGGGGGATTTCTCTTCCCCTTCTAAACCCTCCATTTCCCCAAAAARGGAAGCCTTTGGGCAAAGAAACAATCATGGAATCACTAAGATTGKAAAAAGACCTCTGAGATGATCAAGCCCAAGCCTGTGCTTGGTTCAAGCCGCTTGGTGTTGATTCAGGAACACGCTGTGGTCATCCCTGGCAGGTCTCTGATAACCACTAGTGACCAGCACRGCCAGGTGACCCCAGCCTGGATTTGCCAACGAGTCTCCTTTCCTTTCCCTGCCACAATGATGTGGAGACTTCTTGCTGTCAAGATCAAACATGCCAAAATCTGCTTTTYCCCCAGGAAAGTGGGGAGCAGGGCGCAGGGCGAGCCCCACACAAGGGAGAACAACGCTGCACATCCCAACAGCGCCACGAAGGGATGGAACCAGACTCCCAAAGCTGTAAAGAAGGAAACCCCAAGCCCTCTTATCCCCAACCCTTACCTCCCAGCGTGGCAAAGAACCCCTCCACGGCACAGCCAATGGGCCCGAAGACGAAGTAGCCRTTCCAGGCGGTGTAGAAGGTGACGGTGAAGCCGAAGCAGGCCATGCACAGGTCAGCCACCGCCAGGTTGACCAGGATGTAGTTGAGCGGCTGCCGGAGCTTCTTGTGCTTGAAGGTGACCAGGAGGGTGAGGAAGTTGATGGGGAAGCCGGTGGAGATGAGGAAGAAGATGTAGCAGCAGACGACGCGGTATTTCCAGGGCTCGGCCAGGTAGTACTGCGGGTACTCGAAGGGGCTCCGCACCACCCCGGTCTTGTTGGACATAGGCACGTAGAAATTGATCCCCTCCGTCCCGTTCATCCTGCCCTCGCTGGTTTCCCGCAATTAACCGCGTTTCAGCCCCGATTAATAAAAAAAAGGGACACCCCACCCCCTCCCGAAAATGAGCAGTGAGAGGATCCCCCTGGGAAGTAAAAAATGAACGGGTTGTGAGGAGCAGCGGAAGGTGAGGGGATGGAGGTGGTGCCCTGCCCTGCGCCGCGCCGGGGGCTGGCGGTGCCGCGCCCCGGGGTGGTTTTATACCCTCYGGCCTCCTCCGGGGAGGGGGGAGGCTGATGAGGGGCTCGGCTAACTTTGTGTGACAAGGGCAACGGGATTGAGAGGGGTTGATGGTTTAAGCACCCTCTAAGCAGCCGGTTGGCCCCAAAACCTGCATTAAAGCGTATTAATTGCCATTAAGTGTTTAATGTTGTTTGAGGTGTTGGGGGGAGGAAGGGATGGGCTGGGGAAGAGGGGCAAAGGTGGGAGGAGCAGTGGGGACTTTGGGAGGGGCCGCTGTGGAAATGGGGCAGTGCTGGGGTTCACGGTGTGTCACCGGCTTTGAGGTGTCCCTGGGTGGCTGAAGGACCCCGTGAGACCACCTGGGGACTGAGGAGTGGCCAGCTCTGCCCCACTGACCTTGGGGAGGTCACTCGAGGGGACTGGACTGAGCTGTGGGTCTGAGCCGTTGGCTGGGCTGTGTGTCCGGTGTCTGGTTCAGTGTGGAGACACTGGTGTCCCCATCCCAGAGCAAATCCGGGCTCTGCTGACATGGCCAAGGGTCTGGAACTGGGTTGAGGTGGGAGAAGAAACTGTTTCCCATCCCAAAGTTGATAATTCTTTGGTAAATGCAGTGTTTTGGGGCAGGGCTCTTGGTTGTGTGACCCTGATCACACCCCTGGTTGTGCCATGGGGCAAAGGATGGCAGAAATGTCCTGAACCCGCTCCAGAGAGTGCAGAGAGACCAGCTCAGCCTGGCAGAGCAGGAGGGATGGAAGGAAGGTTCTCCCAGACTCTCAGCACAGTGTGGGATCCCCATCCCAGCACACACAACCCTGGGAAACCCTTCCCAGCAGGGCCAGCGCCAGCTTGGAGCACCAACTCTCCATCTCATCCAAGTTCTTCTTCCCCAATTCTYCCTTCTGGGTCATGGGTGCTCCTTCTCCAGGGGTCCTGCCTAAGGCGCCTTAGGGAAGCTCTTCCCTTAATCCCAAGGATGTGGGGCGTTAAGGGAGCTGATCGGATAATGAGGTAAGCTGGACCTCCTCCTCCTCCTCCTCCTCCCCAAGACACAGCCCATGGAAAAAGTCACTGCTGTCCCGTGCCATGAATGAGGTCCCCTGCACGTCTGGAACGCCTCCGAGGATGGGAGCGGAAGGCTAAGGGGTGTTGGGATGGGTGGTGTCCTAATCCCTGATCCGCCTGCGGGGATCCAGCGGGAGCAGAAGTAGGACATGGTGGAGGGAAGTGGGTCAGGCCAGCCTCAGGTGCCCCGGGACGAGGGGTGGATGCGCCTTTTGGGATCATTGCACCACCAGGCATGAAATTCTCAGTCCAGGTCTACCTTGAGGGGATGAGTGGAAAGTGGAGAGGTCCCCAGACCTTATCTCTCACAAAGCTTTCCCTGCAGGAATTTCCTGCCTCTCCTGGCCAGAGCCAGGCTCCCTGATCTACCAAAATCTGGCACATTTTTACAGAATTCAAGTACCAGAGGAAATCTCAGAAATTCTAATCCACAAAACCAGCTGTGCATCCACCTCAATTCCAGCGTGTCCCTCCCAACTCCCATGGCAGAAAGCAACTCCCTCCAGCTCAGATATCTCACTATGGTGGCCCACCTTCAAAAGAGCAATTCTTCAGCAATTCTTCAGCAGCATCCCAAAGCTCTGGTGCTTCCCCAAGATTTTGCATGTGGGAATCCCACGTGTATTCCATGGGAAAGCTCATTGTCACCCCCATTCCATCCTGGCACCCCTTTGTGGTGTCCTGCCCTCCCTCGAGAGTTGAGGGTGGTGCAAAGGAGGCTGTGGGGGAGGAGGGACCCTGAGTCGGGGTGTTGGGGGAACACTCAGCCACAATTTTTGGGAGAGGGACTTTTCCTGGCTCAGCTGATCCTCTCCACTCGCCCTGGGAACTGAGTGTGGAGATTCGGCTTCATTTGTGGTCCCCATTTCACAGGGACAGCTGGACCAAGARGGCTTTCAACTGACCATCAATGAGACCTGGACCAGGACCTTCCCCTTTTTGGGAGCTGCTGTGGAGCAGAGTCACCTGTGCGCTGTCCCTGCCCTGCTGCCCTCATGTCCCCTTGGGTCACTGTCCCCAGGCTTGACCTCCGGGCAGGTCAGCACAGCCAGAGCAATGGCCAAGGCCTCAAATAAACCCCGAGCAGGGAAATGACACCAGCGAGGGTGGCTGGTCCCTCCAGGACGTGTCCTGAATGCAGCCTCAGCTTCTGCTGCAGCCCTGTCACAGATGCCTCTAATTTGGTGTCTCTTAGCGGGGAAAGTTTATGGGCTGTTCTCTCTCTCCTGGAGAGCTCCCGGTTGTTTYCCGTGCTGATTCTACCACAACAGCAAATTCCAGCGCTGCCGGATGCGGGAGGAGAGCTTTGCTGYCTTTGTGTTTGTCCTCAAGAAAAGGTTTTTCTTGCCCCTTGCAGGTTTTTCTGCTTTGCCAGGCGCTTTGAGCCGAGATTGTCTCTCGCTCGCTGTTTGTTTGCGCGCGGCGTGACGGGGCCCTGAGCAGCTCTGGGCTTTTATATCCTGTGTAAAGCGAGGAATGATAATTATAATCAAATAACCGGCTTGCACAGAGCCGCCACGCTTGGTTCTCAGGGATCAGCGACACAGGCAGAGCTGGCGTGGGGGAGGTGGGTTCCTGGAGACCTCTGCAGTGCCCGTCCCCATCCCTGTTGGGCACAGCAGGCGCAGGAGCCAGGGGCACCCAGGGAACACCTGGCACAGGAAGGTGCAGAGAAATGTGAAAAGARCAACAAATCAGCCACGAAGGGAACATCTGCGCTGAGCTCCTGGTGCTGGGCTGACACACAGCCCCATGAACCCCAGCTGCGACCGCGACGCTGTGTGCGAGGCTGAGCTGGCTCCCAGCTCCTGGCTGGTTTTGTAACCAGTGCTGCCCTGAATCTCCCTCCTGTGGGRGTTCATTCCTCCCCAGAGGGCAGGAAAAGAGGGAGGATGTGCCTGTGGGTGCCCCGGGAAGACCCCRTTTCCCGTATCACATAGCAGCCACCCCGGGCCGCGGCGCTGAGCCGCTTATGCCGGGCTTGTGAGCTCCCTCGCCAGGAAAGGGGTTAAGGCAAGATAAAGGCAGAGCGTTATAGAGACCATATGGAGGGGAARAAAACCCTTTATCCTGTAATTGGATTCGCTCAGCGCTGGAGGTGAGGCTGAGCGGAGCTGACAGGCCGTGATGGGCCAGGCGCTGCCAGCCGCCCGTCCAAAGCAGGATGTGTGTGCACAAACTTGTAGATCAATCCATTAGAGTGGATCAAACAGATTTAAACCGTGTGGCAGGGAGAAGGAGGGCACTGATGTATTTACAATTGGGTTCGCTGGGCCCAGTCCCAGCAGGGATTACCCAGCTGTGGCTGGTGGCTCCGTGGCTCTGTGGCTCCGTGATTGTGCCCTGGGCAACCACCCAGGACAGGGGCTGGGGGTGCTCCGGGAGGTTCCTTTGCTTCTATCCCAAAAATTAAGAGTGCACAGCAGGCTGCCTCCTGTCTCCTCTCTCTCATGCACAAAATTTGAGCAGGAGGGAGCCCAGTTCCTCTTTTCCATGCAGGATCTCCATCTCCACCCTGCTCCAGGCTCTCCCCGGAGGATACACCATCCCCCAAGCCAGAAAGCAGCTGGGAAGTGGGGAGAGCTCCCCCACGCCAACATTTTTTCCTGGTACTTGCAAGCTCTGTCAGCTCCCAGCCTTTTCCTCCAGGTAACGTCTCTCCAAGCACTGTAGGATTTCCTTGGAGAGACAGGAAATCTTCGGGCCCTGTCATTTCCCTGCCAAGGAGCTGAGCAATCCCRGCTCAGCTGCGAACCTGCTCCGCTCCGTGTGGTGCTGTCAACACCTCTCTCTGGGTGACAACCCGGGGCTGTGGCAGAGTGGGCAGGTGTGCAAGACAGTCCCCACCGGCCCCGTGGTGAGGAGCAGCCGGCACAGCCGGCAAATCCTGGCAGCTCTGGCACCGCTCCTGGGCTGTGCCTGGAGCGAGTCGTGCTCTGACGGGGCGATAGCGGAAACGCCGCGCTGATCTTCCCGTCTGGCAAAACTGGATTTAGTCAGGGTTTGGGGCTGCTTTATGGGATCTCTGTGGTGTTGTTACTGGGGGGTCAGGATCTGTGTCCAGCTCTCCTCCTTTGCCTGACCAGTGGCAGGTGCGTGGCTGCGAAGTTGGAGAGGCAAATTCCCGAATTCCCGAGGGATGCATGTGCACGGCAGCACCCCCTCACCCTGCAGTGTCCACTCCAGCCTGGCTGAGCAGCCAGGAAAGGGGGGTTCAGGCACACAGAAATAATCCAGCTCTTTTATTTTTAATTTGTAAATCTCATTTGAAGTGGAATCCTGTTACTCCCGAGGGCCCTGTTGTGGCTGCTCGTGGCTCTCCGCAGCGATTGCCGTGCACGCGCTGCTTCGTTTTGTCATAACTGGGTCAATTTATGTTTTTTTTTTTCTCTTTCTAATACAAGCCCTTTTCTCAGTGGAAGCCTGGAGCCTGCTGTGACAYGGGCAGCTGGGTTATAATCTTATAGGAATCAGCACAGAGGAAATTTGGGGTTGCCTGCTTGTTTCCTCTTTCCAGCAGGGCTGTTCYCTGTGCCTGGCTGGGCTGGCTCCTTGATCCAAATCCCCAGGAACAGCCAAACTGGTGTCCCAGCTCCCAGAAGAACCACATCCTGGTGGTACTTTCCCCGTCAGCCAGGTGCAGAGCTCCATTCCCTGCCTCCAACCCCATTTCCTCTGTCCTGCTCCCATTCCCTTTCTCCTGCCCCTTCCTTTCTCCTGCCCCATTCCCTTTCTCCTGCCCCATTCCCTCTTTCCTGCTCCATTTCCTCTCTCCTGCCCCATTTCCTCTCTCCTGCCCCATTCCTTCCTCCTGTTCATTCCCTTCCTCCTGCCCCATTCCCTTCCTCCTGCCCCATTCCCTTCCTCCTGCCCCATTCCCTTCCTCCTGCCCCATTCCTCTCTCCTGCCCCGTTCCCCCTCTCCTGCCCCATTCCCATTCTCTCACCCCATTCCTCTCTTGCCCCATTCCCTTTCTCCTGCCCCATTCCCTTCCTCCTGCCCCATTCCCTTCCTCCTGCCCCATTCCCTGCCTCGTGGCCCCATTCCCTTTCTCTTGTCCCATTCCTCTTTCCTTCTCCATTTCCTCTGTCCTGCCCCATTCCTCTCTCCTGCCCCATTCCCTTCCTCCTGCCCCATTCCAAGGCTCCGACTCCTCTCGGTGGTGGCCGCGTGTCCTGCACCGCGGTTCATTCACGTCCTCTTCTTGCCATCCCCATTTTAAAGCCTTTTAGGGATTTGCTCCATACCAAACGTGTCCATCCTGTCCCTGTGCCCTTCATCCTGTAATTGGATTCATTTCTTCCATCCAGCCCAGGCCGGGTTTCTCCCCATCCCTTTATATAACAGCGCTGGCTCCGGCTGCGCCACTTGGGGCTTGACCCACAGCCAACGACACCAGCACAGAGTTTGCTGCACGTTGAATCCCATATCGGTCCAAAACCCATTTCCTTGTGCAATTCCTGCTCTCTTTTCCCTTTCCCATGGGGTGTGAGATCCCTCCAGCCTCTCTGTGGCTGCAGTTCCCTCCCAGCACATGGAGCTCCTGCTCCAGAGAGCCGTAAACGCAATGAGCTCYGCGCAGAGGAGCACGGGCAGGATTGTCTGGAAAAATGATGGCTTTTCCCACCCCTGTCATTAATATTTATTCTCCTTAATTCCCAATCTTTACTGTTTAGCTCTCGAAAGGCTTTGTGGTTGAGAGGCTTTCGCTGAGGTTGCTATTCCGCGCCTAAGCAAAATATCCACGGATTAAACGGGCGTTTTATCAAAAGTGAGTCCTGTGCTGGGATCAGACCTGGCTGCACAGGCCCCGGTGGCTCTGCAGATCTATTTCTGCTGCTGTCACAATTTTTCATTCAGTTTTCCCCATAGCCCAGCTGGGATGGATGTGCTGCTGCTCCTATTCACTGGGTCTCTCTCACTCCAAGATCCCCAGGAACGGCCAAACTGGTGTCCCAGCTCCCAGAAGAACCACATCCTGGAGGTATTTTTACCTCAGCCAGGTGTAGAGCCCCATCCCCTTTCTCCTGCCCCATTCCCTGTCTCCTGGCCCCATTCCCTGTCTCCTGGCCCCATTCCCTGTCTCCTGACCCCCTTCCCTGCTCCATCCCCATCCCCTTTCTCCTGCCCCATTCCCTTCCTTCTGGCCCTATTCCCTTTCTCCTGCCCCATTTCCTGCTTCTGCCCCATTCCTGTTCTTCTGCCCCATTCCTGTTCTTCTGCCCCATTCCTGTTCTTCTGCCCCATTCCCTTTCTCCTGCCCCATTTCCTCTTTCTATCCCTATTCCCTTTCTCCTGCCCTGTTCAAAAGCAAGCCCTGTGCTGGGATCAGACCTGGCTGCACAGGCCCCGGTGGCTCTGCAGATCTTTTTCTGCTGCTGTCACAATTTTCCATTCCATTTTCCATCCATCCCAGCTGGGATGGATGTGCTGCTGCTCCTTGTCCCAGGTCTCTCCCGGGATCCCTCACCAGGCAGTTCCATGACCTCCCACATGCAAATCTCTTTTTCACCCCAAAGCCATCCAGCTCTGCTTCCTTGCTCCTCTCAGGATGAATTGATGCCTTGAGAGCCAGAACCCTTTTCCTCTGTGCCAGATAAATGGTCACTGATTGCTGAGGGGCACTGGGATGAACAGGGAACAGGGAACAGGGAACAGGGAACAGGGAAACTCCAGGGAGGGCACCAATAAATCCTGGGCATCCGGCACCATCCAGTCAGGGAAAATCTGCTGGCAGCTGGCATGGCTGAGCACAGTGATGGCTGGACCCCTTCTGTCCTCTGTCTTCTTTATTTCCCTGTTTTTATTCTCCCCTCCTTGTTTTCCCTTCCTTCCTTCCTTCCTTCCTTCCTTCCTTCCTTCCTTCCTTCC